>NC_068416.1:27309293-27609293 GCF_023724105.1 Carassius gibelio | reverse complement strand
TTTCTCCGCTGGTTCCGCCCAGCTCTGAATCTTCTGTGTCTCCGCTGGTTCCGCCCAGCTCTGAATCTCCTGTGTCTCCGCTGGTTCCGCCCAGCTCTGAATCTCCTGTGTCTCCGCTGGTTCCGCCCAGCTCTGAATTTTCTGTGTCTCCGCTGGTTCCGCCCAGCCATGATTTTTCTGTTTCACCACTGGTTCCGCCCAGCCATGAATCTTCTGTCTCTCCTGTATTCCCTCCCAGCCTCCCTCTCCCGCCTCCTCCCAAACCTGCTGGTCCCTCTACTCCTCTTTCGCTGGTACCGTCCAGTCCTGATCCTCCTGTCCTTCCTCCCATCCTTCTCCTCTCTCCTCCTCCTAGACCAGCCAGTTCCTCGCCATCCCTGCTGGTGCCAGTCAGTCCCGCAGCTCACCCTCAGTCCGCGCCATCGGGGCACGGTGGTTCGCCGCTGGACTGCCAGTCGCCAGCTCCGCCTTGGCGTGTTAAGGCCCTGTCTCCGCCTCCAGCCTCCAAGCCCTGGACTCCTCCTCGGTCCTTCGACCCAGCGGCTCCGCCTTGGCTCTTAGCTCCCTCGTCTCCACCGTGGCCTGTCATCCCACCTGCTCCACCGGGCTCCCTCGTCCCTCCGGCTCCACCTTGGTCAGTCGTCGACCATCCGCCGCCTCGGGACTCCTCTCCTCTGGTTCCACCTCGTCACTCCATCCCTCCGGCTCTGTCAGGCTCCTCCTTCCCTCCGGTTCCACCTCCATCCTCGGTCGCTCCGGCTCCACAGCGGTCTGCCAGGACCCCGCCTCCGCCTTGGTCGCCTGAGCCTTCTGCTCCACCTAGGCCCTCCGGAACCTCGTCGTCACCCTGGCTCTGCGGCTGTGCTGCTCCATCTTGGGCTCCTCACCCACCGGTGCAGTCTCCGCCTGTCGGCCCCCTGGTGTCGTCGACACTTCCTTCACCATGGCTCCTCCCGCCGTCGACTCCACCTTGGATCTCCATCCTGGCTGGTCTCTGGTGGACCATCTGGCTCCTCCTGCTCCTGTCTCCTCCCTGGCTCCTTCCTCCGTCGTCTCCTCCCTGGCTCCTCCTTCTGTGGTCCCTGTCTGCTGGCCCCCTCCTGGGAGTCCGTCCTCCACCGGAACCTCCTCCCAAGTTCCCACCCATGCCTCCCTCTGTTGTTTCTACGGTGCGAGGACGCACCTACCGGGAGGGGGGAGTACTGTCACACACCTGGACTCATTTAGCTTGTTTTTGCCCGTGACCCAGTTTCTGTCTTCCGTGTTTAGTTTGATTAGTTCCCAGGTGTCTATTATCTTCCTCATGTGTTCCATGTCCCTGTTAATTTAATGATTCCATCCACCTGTGTTTCCCCAATTATCTGTTGTACATAAGCCTTGTCCTTCAGTTCTGTTTTGTCGGGTCTTCTCACTTGTGATCATTTGCACTTGCTACTTACGTGTGTCTACCTCTGTGCTCCATGTTGGATATCCCCTGTGTTGGATATATTAAAAGCCTTATTCCGTTTATCCTCGACTCCGTATTCCTTCAGGCAGCGTAAAACCGTGACAGTTATCTAATCCGATGTGGTGTTTACATGTGCTTGTGCTTCGATTTTGGGACATAAGTGGCTTCGATGACATGCAAATTACCAGAAGAGGAAAAAAAATAAATAAATAATATTAATATTTTTAATAGCTGCTCGCACTTGCTTGGAATTAACAGACTAATATTGAACCTCTAGTGTTCATTCGTGTGCTCAGTCATGTGGCTTAAACACGATCACATAGACACTAAGGCCGTCTTCTATCGTACCACGAGGTGTGGTTGGGGCCATTAAGTATACCCACTTGTTTTGTTGCTTCGCAAAATCTGTAATTTACTATCATGAATCGTTCCCTTTAATGGTGTACCATACAGTTGTGAAACTAGTGATTATTTGTTGTAATTGGTGCATTATCAGTTCTGTCATTTCACATTTCCCCGCCCATCATCTACTGAGTGCGCGTGTCCACTGCAGCGAGAGAACTCCACTCAAATGTCATCGGGAGCACCGGGATATTTCTGGTTCGGTTGAGTGAGAGCTGATCGCCAAAGTGAGGGAATTCTCCCCCACTTTAGGCACTGTTTCTAAATTACACCAAACTGCAAGAAAGTGTGAGGCGGCGCTACGCACTGCATCCGCCAGCTGAATGCAAGAGCAGAGTCTCCCGCACAGCGCTGCATTTGCTCAACAATGTAAAGTGATAAACCGCTTCATCCATTCAGATGTTACACAGAATTATTGATACTGTCGTGTCGTGTGACACATGAGAACATTAAAGGTTCTGTAATGTTGCTGGCTGAAAACATCCAGAATAATTTTAATGGCATAAAGAGGAAAACTGGAAAACACCAAGGCATGTCAATCCAGCAAGGGGAAATAACTGTAGTCTAAGACCTTCTTTAATGTAGCTCTGAAATGAATTGTATTATGATATTTTAAAAAAAGGTAACTTTAAATGGTAAAATACATGATTCTCACCAAGTTTTGTAAAAACATGAATCACGAGGGGGCAGCTTATGAATGCAGATAGTGCTTGCAATGAGCTATCTTACGACATTTACAAATGGGTTTATGAATCTGTAATAATTCATACAATAACAGGCAAATTTTGGTCAAGTTTTTTTATTGAGCTATTCACTATCATAAGCTGCATCCGAAAACTGAAAAATGCTGCCTTTGGAGGTCGCATTCGCAGGTAGGAAGGCTTCAAGGCACGTCCTGAGATGACTTCATCTGGCCGGTTTTTGAAGGCAGCATAGATGTATCCTTTGCTGCCTTTTATATCCCACAATCCCGTGCATTCGATTCTTTGGCAATTAAACCAAAAAATAAAGATGGCGTCTAAAAGTTGCGGTCGGTGGTCAGTTTGTGTGTAAATGTATGTTTTGAACAACGTTTTCCACTTATGTAATTTCTAGCGAGAAATTAATATTGCAGTAATGAAATATCCACTTAGTTATAACCAAAGCTCTCTATATTTTGCTGATCATTAGATCATTAAACCATTGGTCATTAAACCAAAATCCGTTTCATGAGGTGCCTTCGGGAAAAAAACGTTGTCATTGACAGATTAGACAGTAAGCCAGCAAGTGGAATTTTATCATTTTTGTCCACTATTTCCCAGTCTCTACTGTATTGTCAGTGTCTACTAATCCCTGAATGCACAGCGTTGCCGTCATCACTTTCCCATTCTGATGACCGACTATTGATGTGATTACATGGGTACAAGTAATCAGTTTAACATATTTACATGGCAGGATTTTAACTTAGTTCGGTTATAGAAGGTTATCCTACCTCTCAACAGATTAACATTTCGGTTAAGGCATTTTTATTCTGACGGAGGTGTTTCTATGGAGCATTTTCATTCATACTGGACACCATTCTAAGTTTCCGAAGGGTGCATGCTTCCCCTGCTGGACTACCACCCTCCATTATGCAACCTACAGCATTAATGTATATTACATGTTCCTCATGCCGCAGCAAGGGGTCGTATGTATCACACGTTGGGGAGTTTTGGCATATGGTTGTTTTGGGGATTTGTCTTGGTGCTCTCCCCGCTCTGTCCAAGCATGGCTGCATGGACAGGCGAGTGGAGTGTTGCCCAGAACATGATCATACTGCCAACACGAACTGTATGCAATTATAATTGTCATAAATATACTTGACGGAAGTGGTCCTGATTAAAATCGAGCATTGCGTTAGTTCAGTCAGGCCATGTTAGTCACGTTTGCATCAGCTGACAGTCAGCTGTTCCTGACGTGTACCAATCCAGTCTTGACACCTATCACCTGCGGTCTATTTAAATTCCCATTATTCAGTGTCTCTTCCATCGCATTGCTGCTTGCAATTAACTCCCTCCTCCAACCCCAACTCCACCAATTGACCCTGTAATCCGAACTAACTTGTTCTTTCTTTACAGTGTCTTCATTGGAAGCAGTCTCTATGACATTTTGTTTACAACTCATGTAATTGAGAATTGTAAATATGTATGCTTATATGGTTCTGTTCTGTACCCCAGGGGGGGGGGTTGTCTTGCTGCTCTCCCCGCTCTGTCCAAGCATGGCTGCATGGACAGAACATAACCATACCGCCAACACTAACAGTATGCAATTATAATTGTCATAAATATACTTGACGGAAGTGGTCCTGATTGAAGTAATATTTTTATAAATCTTGATTTTTTTCACAACTTGTGTGCAATTCAGTGTGAACTGAACTAATAGTGTCTCATGAACACACAGTCATGCACAGAGACCAACAATCAAGTCAGGATGTTTGTTAAATAATATGAAAAAGTTCAGTTGTAACAGTCAAACCTGTTAACATGTTTTTTTTCGTTGTACCTCTACTACTCACCATGAGGGGGCAACAAGATGTAATACTCTGATGTATAAAACTGGGGTAGAGAGTAGAAATAGTAGATTGGTAACGGAGGAATAATCATGGCTTATGGCTCCAAACAATCATTGGTCCTGATTGGGAAGCTTAGCGTTTCATGCTCAATCTGAAAAGGACTCCACATTCTGTGGGAGACATCTTTCTCTTTTATATGCCTGTCTGAAACATGTCAATGAAGTGAATGTAGAGGCAATGTGAAATACTGCTGTGGATCCTGAAACCGGATTGTGCCACACTAGTGATTTTGAAGACTTGGGTTTACTGTGATTCGATATCAACACAAAGGTTTGCACGTGGAAACTTTTGGATGTGCACCATGGACATGAGGTTTCGTGGACATTCATGTATTAGATGACTTTCAGGATTATTGTCTTTGTCATTATTGTCGCGTCAGCATCGTCATCATCATCAATGTCTTCATCACCGTCACCCAAAATCAGATAAGACTTATATTTCTATGCTGTTGGTTTTTGAGGGTAAAAACATGTACGATTTCTGTGTGTGTCAATGAAAGGGTATAAAAAGATAAAACAATATGCAAATGATTGGGAAGTATTTATTTATTGATTTTTTTATATTACAGACTTGTGAAGGTCGTATTGAAACATAGTGATTCCACCTTATAAAAACAGAGTTATAACTAATACCATTGTGAGATCAAGGAAACGGTTTTAGAATGGCGCCCAAACAGGGACACTAACTGTTTGTTGAGAAAGTAGAATAGTCCACACAAGATGGAAAGTCATGCAACTCTGGATAGGGATGAGTGTGTGCCAGAGGTAGATTTTTCCACTGGTTCATTTACCAATCCCAGAGAACCCCTCAAAGATTTAAAGGGGGGGTGAAATGCTCGTTTTCACTCAATATCCTGTTAATCTTGAGTACCTATAGTGTAGTACTGCATCCTTCATAACTCCAAAAAGTCTTTATTTTTATTATATTTATAAGAGAAAGATAGTCTGTACCGATTTTTCCCGGAAAAACACGAGCACCTAGAGGCGTGACGTGTGGGCGGAGCTAAAGAATCACGAGCGCCAGTAGGCTTTTGCATTGAGAGCGTTTGGAAGCTGTGACACAGATCCAGAGGCTGAAATTTAACAAGAGCAGCATCAGCAAAGGCGTCTCTATGTGGTATGTACTGAAACTGTATATATCTGCTTAGCGGTTTTGGAAAATGACTAAGTTCCACTATATGTCGTCTTTTTTTTTTTTAAACTGTACATGTGGAAAGTGCAGTTTGATGACAACATTGCATGTTGTTTACTTGATGTGCTTACGCGCCGATAGCTAAGTTAACAACACAGAGATATTTGAAGCAGTTTTACTCACCGCCTGCGGTTCCAACACACGATCGTGACCCTTTTTCATTGGGACTGCATTATCCTTAAGAAATCAACGATGTGCAAATCCGGCGACAAACTGGGCCTTGTTTGTAAAACAAGCATCTTCGAAATGCAGCGAACAAACAAAAACACTTGCACAACTCCGTTGATGCTCTGTAAAAATAAACCCCATCCACTGGTCCCTTAATGCTGTTTCTCTTTTGGTAATCTGTGCAGGGTTGTCTTGCTCTTGCAACCAAAAACACACTTCTTTTGTGACTTTTCGCGACGCTCTCGCTCTGATCAGTGAAGTCTGTTGTGCTCTCAGTGCTCTGCTATATGGGAGCGCGCGCTCTTCCGGCAGAAGTGCCTTAGGACCCATATAAGGTAATTCCGCTCAATCTAACGTCACACAGACCCATACTCGAAAAAAACTTTCCGAAACTTGTGACAAACCGGAAGAGGTTTTTTTGGAACAAAAATACTCCTTCAAACGTACAACTTAATTTTTGAAACTTTGCCCATGTTTAGCATGGGAATCCAACTCTTTAACAGTGTAAAAAAACTCAGTATGCATGAAATAGAATTTCAACCCCCCCCCCCCCCCCCCTTTAATAACTACCTTTAGTGATCTATACATATTCTCTGAAAATGAGAGTGAAGCCAGCATAGATGAAGTCCTTAACTTACCACTACCTCCACCACCTGCAGTAGAGAGAGAGACACTTCCTGAGTTCATTACCAACCTGATAGAACAACTCACTGATAAAGTCAATGCGCTGGAAGGACAGGTTGCTGACAGTATCAAGACGATGAGTGGCTGTGTTTCACAAGAAGAATTCCAGAAAAAATGTTAAGGGATGGAAGATCGGTCGATGTATCGTGTGGAGCGTGAATGTGAGAGAGTCAAGAAAGTGGTGGAAAGGTCTGTACAGGAACTCGGTCAGTCAATGGTAGACTGTCTAAAGAGAAGGGATGTGCAGCTTGAAGCCAAGATCAAATCATTGACTCCAATGTCCACACCAGTAACGTCCAAAAGTTGTGGTGGAGCTCATGATTTTGGACCAAGTTAGCATCATACCTGTGAAGTCCAGCAAAACACGTTGACCAGTCAAGAGAAGACTATGTTAATGCATTACAATCCTCCAGTCAAGTTAGACTTTCCTTGTTTTAGTAATAAGCAAGATGAAGACCCTATTTTATTTATTGAACGCTGCGAGGAGTTCTTTGCAGTGAGGCCTTTGAGTGATCAGGAAGTCCTGGCATTGCTTAACACAGTGCTCAAAGAAACCGCTAAAGACTGGTGGGAAGCAGAAAGAAGGAAAGTGAATAGTTGGCGGCAGTTAAAAGATGTTTTTTTAAGATCTTTTCTGAGTGAAGATTATGAGGATGTGGCATCAAGACGATTGGTGGAGAGAAAGCAAGGGGCCAAAGAAAGCATAAGAGACTTTGCTTTCCATTATCGAGCTTTGTGTTTGAGATGGAGAAAGAATATGCTGGAGAAGGACATTGTACTGGCCATATGAATTGAAGTGACATTCAGCCAAGTATGGTGACCCATACTCAGAATTTGTGCTCTGCATTTAACCCATCCGAAGTGCACACACACAGAGCAGTGAACACACACACACACCCGGAGCAGTGGGCAGCCATTTATGCTACAGCGCCATGGAGCAGTTGGGGGTTCAATGCCTTGCTCAAGGGCACCTAAGTCGTGGTATTGAAGGTGGAGAGAGAACTGTTCATGCACTCCCCCCACCCACAATTCCGTCCAGCCCAAGACTAGAACTCACAACCCTTCGATTGGGAGTCCAACCCTCTAACCATTAGGCCACGACTTCCCATATTGCGTAACTGCAATCCTCGCCTGGCTAGTCTGTTACGAGGTACTGTGGCAAATGTTGGTGAGCTGGTCAGAATTGGGACGCAAATTGAACGTGATTTTGATGAAGCCAAGAAATACTGGAATCAGGTTCATTCGGAAGAGCAAAAGAGAAAACAAATGCCGGCTAGTACTAGAGTGATGCAGTCTATTGAAGTGCAGTGTCCGACTGTAACAAAAACAGTCAACATACCTATTATCTTACAAGATCGTTTTCTGTTGGCCATGGTGGACACTGGTAGTTTGTTGTCCTTAATCCAAGAATCAGTTTGGAAACAACTGAACAAGGGTGAAATAAGTCAGTCAAGTAAGGGCCAAACCTTTATGTTGGCTAATGGGCAGAAGCAGGCAGCAACTGGAAAAGTGATATGGCAAGTAAGGCGCAGGGTCAGCCATTTACCTTAACACTGTTTATCCTGAAAGACAGAGATTTAACAGTACTACTCATTTTAGGAATGGATTTTTTGTCACAGTCTGGGGTTGTTTTGGATTTTAGTAAAGCCCAGTATGGTTTACCTTCTGCAAGCGGCCAGGGCACTAACCAGTTTTTCCCATTTGTGACGCAAGATTCTACTTCTTCTGTCTACTTCTACTCTCTGGTAGATGGAAGGGACCAGCCAGAATACTTAAATGTTAATGCCCTGTTAATTACACTGTTTCTTTGCTTACCGGCCCTGCAACGATAGATACTTACCATGTGCAAAATCTAAAGCCTTGCCATGGTTATGTCAAGTCTTAAAGTGAGGGGGTGCATATGTAACAGTCAAACCTGTTAACATGTTTTTTTCGTTGTACCTCTACTACTCACCATGAGGGGGCAACAAGATGTAATACTCTGATGTATAAAACTGGGGTAGAGAGTAGAAGTAGTAGATTGGTAACGGAGGAATAATCATGGCTTATGGCTCCAAACAATCATTGGTCCTGATTGGGAAGCTTAGCGTTTCATGCTCAATCTGAAAAGGACTCCACATTCTGTGGGAGACATCTTTCTCTTTTATATGCCTGTCTGAAACCTTGTTTGAAACATGCCAATGAAGTGAAAGTAGAGGCAATGTGAAATACTGCTGTGGATCCTAAAACCGGATTGTGCCACACTAGTGATTTTGAAGACTTGGGTTTACTGTGATTCGATATCAACACAAAGGTTTGCACGTGGAAACTTTGGGATGTACACCGTGGACATTCATGGATTAGAGTGTGGTGAATGGACTTTCAGGATTATTGTCTTTGTCATTATCGTCGCGTCAGCATCGTCATCATCATCAATGTCTTCATCACCGTCACCCAAAATCAGATAAGACTTATATTTCTATGCTGTTGGTTTTTGAGGGTAAAAACATGTACGATTTCTGTGTGTCAATGAAAGGGTATAAAAAGATAAAACAACATGCAAATGAATGTGAAGTATTTTTTATATTACAGACTTGTGAAGGTCGTATTGAAACATAGTTAGTGAATCCACCCTATAAAAACAGAGTTATAACTAATACCATTGTGAGATCAAGGAAACGGTTATACAGTATGTTTCTCACTATACCTTATTGTATACCTGCAGAACACTTGGAATATACATCACGATACATGTCTATCGATTCTGGGTCTTCTGCCATCCTGATTCTTTTAGATTTGAGTGCCGCATTTGACACTATCGATCACGACATTCTTTTAAATCATCTTCAGTGCGTTGTTGGAGTCCAGGGCCAAGCTTTGCAGTGGTTCACCTCATACCTAAAGGGGAGAACTTTCTCTGTGAATATTGGGTCATTCACTTCTCCCGCCATGCCTATTCAATGCGGTGTTCCGCAGGGATCCATTTTTGGCCCTCTTTTATTCTCCCTCTACATGCTTCCTTTAGGCTCAATATTCCGGAAATATAATATAAATTATCACTGTTACGCTGACAACCTTCAATTATATCTTCCAATCAAATATGCCAACGACCTTTCCTTAGACCGTCTGTTCTTATGTCTAAATGAAGTTAAATCCTGGATGTCAAATAACTCACTGCAACTAAATGAAAATAAAACCGAAGTGCTTCTACTGGTCCTGCTGCTACCAACAACTCTGTCAAAACACAGTTAGGTTTTAATAATAATTTGCACAATTCATGCCAAAAATCTTGGTGTCTATTTTGACCCTCTTTTTCAATTTGACAAGCACATAAATGCAGTTGTGAAGAGTAGCTTTTTCCAACTTAGATCTGTAGCAAAAGTAAAACACTTTCTTTCTAGAAAAGACCTTGAAGTAGTGATTCATGCACTAATTTCCTCTCGACTAGACTACTGCAATTCGCTCTATATTGGCCTACCTCAATCTACACTTTCCCGTTTACAGATGGTTCAAAACTCGGCAGCTAGATTGCTGACCGGAACTAGAAAAAGAGACCATATCTCACCTGTCCTTGCCTCATTGCATTGGCTTCCCATAAAATTTAGAATAGATTTTAAGATCCTTCTTTTTGCATACAAAGCATTGCATAACTCGGCCCCGGATTACATTTCTGATCTTGTAAAACCTTACACAGCTGTTAGGCAATTAAGATCTGGAGATCAGTTACTTTTATCAGTTCCTCGTTCTCGCTGCAAATCAAAAGGTGATCGAGCTTTCTCTGTAGCTGCCCCAAAACTCTGGAATGGTCTACCCTTGAGTATTAGGGCTTCTCCATCACTGGTTGTTGTTAAAACTAGCTTAAAGACATATTTTTATACCTTAGCTTTTGAGTGATACTGTTTATATATATATATATATATATATATATATATATATTTTTTTTTTTTATGTATATATATAGTTGGTGTTTTATGTATAATTGGTCTGTTGTATATGATATTTGCTTTTATCTTCACTCTTTTTTATTTTAAATCATGTTTTACTGTAAAGCACTTTGGATCAGCTACAGTTGTGTTAAATTTGTGCTATATAAATAAACTTTGACTTGACTTGACGATACATAAGACCACTCATACTTTGGCTTCTATTTTAACATCTTAATGTTATTCGCCATACACTGACATTATATGGGCAAGCACATTTGGGACATTTAATGTAAATTTCCTTTTGTGATATGACATAAGACAAAATTCAAGGGTGAGTAGATGATTATTTATTTTTTGGGGTAAACTATAACCCTTTAAGGAAAAGCATTTAACTCACTGTAAAAGTATATATTTTTGTTGTAAAAAGAAGTCTGTCTTACTGGAAAATAGGTTGTGATTCCTGAATTCAATGTTGATCTCAATGCGCTGAGGCAGGGCTCCGTCTATCAAAATGAATGCTCATAAATGGGACAGCACATAAATAAATGACATGTATGTTTAATTCTCCAAGTCTTGTGAGGGCACAAATTCACTTTGAATGGTGAACAATTTAACTCACTCAGTATAGAGAGTTTGAGTACTGTATATTGAAAAGTTATTTACAAATATATACAAATGAATATATATGAAAGTATATGAAACAAACAAACACACACACACACACACATATATATATAATAGTCACCCACTATCAGAGTCCTTGGTTCGGCTGCGCTCTGAGCTGCTCGTCCTTGAGCGTCTGTTAGTAGCGGAGTGCTGGCTGATCCGATCCATGTTTAATCACATTTGGGGATTCCTCACCCACATTCATTAATGCTTCAAATCTGTTCTCCAGATGTATAGGGGGTGGTAGAATACCAGGATTCACAAGCCTTGTCATAGTCGAATCTGGGGTAGAGGAAGCTATGGCAGAAATATGTCTCGTGTTGCTTTGGGTCTCCTTCCCTATTTATGCCATTGATTAGTGTGGCGATCAGTTTCGGCTTGTTCCTCTACACTTGGTGTAAACTGTTGAGATTCAGAAGATTCATGGGACTCACCGGCTGTATGCTGAGGGGGTGATTTTTGTAGTATTATTCCAGTCCCAAAGAGTTTTTAGTTTTAGCATTTGTGCCAAAAATCTGTTGTTTGAGCACTGTGCTGATCTGCTGAAGTAAAAATCTTAGAAAAATCAGAGAAAAGTACAGAAATAAGAAGCAAAGCACAGAGCAGTAAGACAGAACGTCCGAATGTTAGCAAAGGCAGAAGCTAAAAAAAAAGAAGGTCTTTGTATTTTTGTATTTTGGGGGATTTTTTTATTGTGGTCTTTAAAAACAATCTCTGTGGACTGTAATGTGTTCATTTGAGGGAGATGCTCATATATTTGTAGTTTTGATACCATTTCAGGTCCAAATGTTAATGATCTGTGTGTAAATCATTTTCTGGGCAGAACTGCATTGTGTTAGATGTTTTATTCTAATATATGGATGATTGACAGCTGAAATCACATTGAATGTTACTCTTTTATATATGGGAAGCCCCGTACAAGACTTTAAATTGCTGAATATTGAAATCAATCATAAACAACAAACATGACCATTTAGATTTGAGTTTTTTTTACATATTCATATATTATAATATTAAACAAACTGTCAAAATGATCATTAAAGAGATGGAAACTCAATTTGTGCTGTTTTTGGCATAGAGAGCACACTTTCACTTTTAGCAATCACAGACATTTAAAATGAATCAATCTTAAAGTCATATATTATTTATTTTATTAATAATTTTTCATTATACTGATGGGTGTATGTTTTGAAGCCAGATTCAGACGTGAGGACTAATGAAACTCAAGTTCAGACTGACGTCTCATCAGCGTTGGGTTCTGTGTGTGTTTGTGGCGTCTGAACATCTCTGAGATTTTGTCTGCAGACCAAAACACACAGAATAGGGCTTGAAATCACTCTCAAATTCATCAAACAGAAAGATATTAACAACCAAGATGGGCTGACATATGGACCTAAATGAAGTAAATCCACACAGATGAGGAACATGAAAGGTAAGTACATCATAACATATGTAAGAATAGCAACAGTGAGCACTGAACGTATGTTTTTTCTGACAGGAGTGGAAGAGGCTTTACAGCTGATTATAGATGATACAGCCAATAAGATCAGAGGAACAAAACTTGTGCAGAGACTGAATAATGACATGTTTGTAGTTTGTGAATGCATGGAACTAAATATCGCACTCACTATAGAAAAAAAAAGCACAAGGATGGAGATTATGATGTAACAGGGCAGTGAGAAAATACGAGCAGAACAAAGCGGATATTTCAGAGTCAAGATCCCCTCCAGAGCCACCAGCTGATGCAGATGAAAACCACACCAATGTAATCCCAACCAAAACTGGACAAGCTCAAGGATAAAGTATCTGTATTCTGTCAGAAACCCTGCCAGTATATATAGATGAAGGGGTAATTGTATCAGGTCATTGAGGAGGAGGAGGAAGATGAAGACTGAGGTTCGGCCTGTGATCTTTCTGTGAAGGTGCAGAAGACAAAAAGCCCAAACCAGAAATGGCAGAACCACACAAGCACTAGTGATGAGGAAGATACTCCTTATGATATCTGAAGAATTATATTGAGTTTCATCAATCAGATAATCAGTAATATTGTAATAATAACCAGTATCAAAATAATAACTTTGCTCATCCATCAAGGTCTGATTTTCACCGTTCATGTTGCTGAAAGAAAAAAAAAAGTTTTATATGATTTAATATTGAGTAATAGTGTAAATTATTCAAAACATAGCTGTTTCATACATTTATTGCTCTCTTTAATGGAAATGACTTGCTCTAATTAATCATGGTTGCACTGTCATAGTTAAATCAGAGCTCAGTGAATTTATTATTATTATTTTTTTAATTCATGCAGGCCAGATCTTGGCCGAAACTGTTTGCTGTCTGGGTAGTTTCGATTAAATCTTTTAAAGAAATGTTGATAACTAGGAAATACATAATAAGAATTTAAATAGCAAAATAGTAATCAGTGTTCATCTGTTTGTCTGTGTTTTGCGAGTCAGGTTGAGTCTGAGAATGCAGTGTACTTGGTGTGCTCAGACTAATGCTAGTCAGCTAGTCGTGTTCAGTAATACTCTAATAAAACAGTTATTTGTAACATAAATCTATGTTGAGTTAACCAACTATTTTAAGTGTTTTCCATCATTCTGAGAGATATAAAATAAGATCTTCATTAAGAGAAGTTCTTGTAATATTACTTTCACTTTAAAATGCATTAAATCAGACAGATGAGAGCTTACCTGAATGAAACTGAAATGTGTTACAGTCGCTGTCTTCAGTTCAGATCACTGTGGTTCAGTTTGTCTTTGTCTCTCACAAGCTAATGATGTTTTCTCATCAGTCAGCAGTTGGTCGATGGTTAGTGGTTAAAGCTCAAAGTGTCTCTGTTCTCATCTCACAGCACAGACTGTTGTTCCAGAGTAAGTTTTCCTTGTGAAAAATAAAGACATTAATTGTATTGAATGTGCACTTGTATTGTAGGCCCTACTTATAATCTTAAAAGTATAAAAATGTGTACAGGGTACTCCCAGATAATATAATATTATTAAAATACTTGAGGGTACCTAAAGAGAGACACTTCCATGACTGTTTCTTAACACTCTTAAAAAGTGCACTTTTTCAAATGTAACATTTTTTGCCAGTCATGTTTAACATTTGTGACTGATACCAGCGATTGTGTGTGTTAACTGTCAAATATCATTCATTCATTTTGTAATTTTATTTCTCATTTATGTTTTTATTTATTTTTTTATTAAAAGTTAAATGGTTTTACAATTTTTTTTTCTGCAGTCAAAGAGAGTAAAATCAATTAAAAATGTCAGGGATTTACGTCATTTTAAAGATGTTATCAAGAATGATTTTATCTTAATCTGTAGTCTAATAAAAATATAAAAAATAGAATTAACCTATTTGGCCTATATAGAATACAGTCTATTTATTTTTTTTATTTTTTTTTTAGCAAATTTAACTTCATTTGTTATAAGTTAAAGATAAGTTAAAGATAATTAAGATTCATTATATTTTATCCAATGTATAATTTTGATTATTGCATTCGTCTATTTCAAAGATGCAAGGGAAGAGGCAAAGGAGCATTCTTTCATGCTTTACTCTAAGATCAGCTCCCTACAAAGGTGGCTAGGTCAGAGTAGGAGACTGTGGAGAAGACAGTGGAGGAGGCAATTAGGGTGCCAGTAGAGGATGGGTCCATGGAAGAGACTGAGGAAACAGTGGAGAACCCACTGGAAACAGGGAAAACGAGAGGGTTAAGTAGAGCAGCCACCTATAGGTGTTCCTTTAAGAAGGAGTGGTCAACCATCACAAAGGGAACCACTAGGTCTTTTTACTGGTGCTTAGTCTGCAGACAAGAGAACTCCTGTGTCCATCAAGGTGTGAGGGACAGAAGCAGGGAGGATTTCTAAAATAGCTGCATTAGTGTTAGTGCTTGCTCATTCAAATACCTATGCTGAGAGGGTTTTCTTCATGGTGGGATTAAACAAGACCAAAACCAGGACCTTGTCATCCATCATGATAGTAAACATGGCTGGCCTGGAACCACAGTGCTTCAAATGGGAGCCACAAAACCCTGGCCTCAAAACCAGCTACCAAGTACCAACACCTACAATAAACAACACTGATTATTTTCTCTCTCTCTCTCTCTCTCTCTCTCTCTCTCTCTCTCTCTCTCTCTCTCTCTCTCTCACACACACACACACACACACACATGCTGAATTACATATTATTTTATTTGTAAGAATATGTGTCATTTATGAAATCAGACACCTGTCCCCATCAACCGCCTGCTGCCATCGCGGCCGCCGCCAAAATCTCACTCTGAACTCAGTTCAAAACTTGAGAGGCCTGTAAATGTATTGTGCAGGCTAGAAATATAATAAGCTTTTAATAATCTTTCAGTGCGCAAAACCATGATAATATGAAACCCTTGTTGTGTTTTAATGACGGAGTATAATAAGTGAATCTAGCCTGCACATAAATTAAACTTATCAGATGACAAGAGCATGGTTGATGTAAGGTTTGTAAGATTTACCTGCAGCTTAATGTGTGAATACTGGCTTAATAGTCATAGTTTTACCATATTTATGTATAAATATCTTTCATAATTAAACTGCACTGACTGCCTAGTTGCAGTATGTGTTAGCCTGTTGTTTTGGCATTGTTTTGCAATGATGAATGAGGCTTTTGGCAGTGTTAATAGCTTGTTACAATTTGGCCTAATCTGCAGGTCTACTCCACATACAGTCCATTGATATCATGTGTTAGTTTCTGTCATGTTCTGCATGGCCAATAGGAAGTGATTTTATGGATTTGGTTAGGCTAATTGTGTATATATATATATATATATATATATATATATATATATATATATATATATATATATATATATATATATATATATATTTCAGTTGAATATGTTAAACAAATGTTTCTTATTTATCTCTCTCTGTCTCTTGCTCTCTCTTTCTCTAGAGTTGAAGCCTACAGCCATTCTATCCATGCAGCAACTGATGGAAAAGGGCTTCACTTTGGTGCTGTTGTGATGTTGTCACAAAAATGACATATATATACAGTACAGACCAAAAGTTTGGACACACCTTCTCATTCAAAGAGTTTTCTTTATTTTGATGACTATGAAAATTGTAGATTCACACTGAAGGCATCAAAACTATGAATTAACACATGTGGAATTATATATTGAATTATATACATAACAAACAAGTGTGAAAGAACTGAAAATATGTCATATTGTAGGTTCTTCAAAGTAGCCACCTTTTGTTTTGATTACTGCTTTGCACACTCTTGGCATTCTCTTGATGAGCTTCAAGAGGTAGTCACATGGTCTTCAACAGTCTTGAAGGAGTTCCCAGAGAAATGCTTAGCACTTGTTGGCCCTTTTGCCTTCTGTCTGCGGTCCAGCTCACCCCTAAACCATCTGGATTGGGTTCAGGTGCGGTGACTGTGGAGGCCAGGTCATCATCACTCTCCTTCTTGGTCAAATAGCCCTTGATGCCTTCAGTGTGAATCTACAATTTTCATAGTCATCAAAATAAAGAAAACTCTTTGAATGAGGAGGTGTGTCCAAACTTTTGGTCTGTACTGTATATATATATACACACATGTATGTATATATGTATATAAATAAACATTCTTGAATCATTCTTGTGTCTTGTCTTGCCTCTCAACAACTTTTAAAATATCGGCAGTAATTTAGTGACTCCATACGCTGATTCCAACTTTAACTTACCTGATAATGAGCTAATTCACCTTCAGGAGGTTAATCAATATACTGTATAATTCAAGAGACTAAGACTTTTAAGGTTCTTCATTTTTTACAATTGTTTTAAAATTGATATACATCAATTTTACAAAATTGATATTTCATTTATATTTTGTGTAAATGCATGTTTAAATTAAAATTTTTGACTCAAATCACACTTGGTAATTAACCTCTGCTGCATTTTGAATCAAAAATCAAATTTAAAAACAAATACTACTGAGATTAATATATTGATGCTATATACAAAGTTTGCAGTCACGCAAACTAAACCAACAGCGTTGCAGCCATCGCTATATCGTCCAGTACGGTAGGTGGCGCTGTCAAGAAAAACTAGGGTCCTAGAACTGCGGCCCAGATCTGCAGCCTCCGGTTGTGCAGGAACATACTATTGAGAGTGAGGAGTCACGTGCCGATTTGGGTTGATTTGGGAGGGGTCTGAGCCGCTTGGCCCTGATGGCAGGATAAGCTATCTGTTGCCAGGGGCAATGCCTTCAGAACTTCACAGAAGCGCGACTAAACATTTCAGAGATCTTTAATTTTTGCGTATTTATTTTGTCGGCGGAACAGATCGAGACGGATCTACGTATACGCGAAAGAAAAGGAAGAAAGTAAAGCAATGCAAAAACATAAGGCGAAAGAAAGGGGACCTTACAGGAACAAGCTCACACCAAGCACAAAACAGCGGTGTTTGGAGAAGCTCTCAGGCAGCTCCCTGCAGCGGCACAGAGACCTGAACAATTTACCTCTGTGCTCACATATGGACATTGGGAATTATATTGTTTACGATGTAAGTCACTTTGCATTCACACTGTTAATGGCTTTAATCTAACCAGGACATTAACATCTCGCAATCACACATTTAACTACCCTAGCTAACCCAGAACTGGTTTGCCCACTTTGCAGCCCCCAACAAAAGAAGTGCATTCTAAATGCAATGTAATTACAATACACTAAAACGCATGTGAATAAACTAACTTTGGCCAGTACAACAGTGTTTTCATCACCTGCTGTAGATGGACCCAGCCACAGCAGAAAGCCTCGTAACTTTCCAAAGACTTGTGGCTTTTAAACTCCTGCATTGTGTAGTAACTTAAACCAAAAACAATATAATTCCCAATGTCCATATGTGTGCATGGAGGTAAATGGTCCAGGTCTCTGTGCCGCTTGAGAGCTTCTCCAAATACTGCTGTTTTGCCCTTGGTGTAACCTAAAAAAAACTGTATTCCACTTCTCCTATGTTTTCCATATTTATGGTGAGAGGTACTGGAATAGTTTTTAATGCAGCAGTAACTTCCAGGCATGGTAAAACAGTGCAGAATTGCGAAAAGCTCCTCTACTACCGAGTTAAAAACACATGTAAACAATCCTGTTTCGCCGCCGGTATCCTGCCAACATGGCGGAGACTGTGATATCGAGGGAGGGGCTTTGTGCTATGACGACAACTTCTCATTCTCAATGTGGAATTCCGTGACAATTACAGAATCCAGGTTCTTGTTTAAATTGCAGGGCGAGGTGGAAGGTAGAAAATACTTGTTAAACTAAATTTTAAAAATCATAAATGCATTACAATGAGTCTAAGTCATGTGTTTTCCTCATATAAAAACTACAGAATTTAGTAAAATAGAGCAATTATTTCATGTTGTTTGTAGAGTTAAAATCTGAGTGTAAAGGTTAAATGAGTGACACAGAGCTGAAGAAGATGTACATGTGTGATGAAACACTCCTGGGGTCCGTTCTTCGTATGTCACTAACTCAGTTAGCTGGATTTGATTGTTGATGATTTGGCCTGATCTTGGATCATTTGGTTCTTTGAAGCTCATCCAGGAGCTGCTGTCATAGCAACATGTCCGTAAGCTTAAACCTGCTCGGGAGCAGCTTATTTCATGTAAACAGGATTAGATCGCTTCTTTTCAACCAGAACTGATACTCAAAATATGTCTGCTACCACCGCTACTTTAAAGGGGGGGGGGGGGGGGTGAAATGCTCGTTTTCACTCAATATCCTGTTAATCTTGAGTACCTATAGAGTAGTACTGCATCCTTCATAACTCCAAAAAGTCTTTAGTTTTATTATATTTATGAGAGAAAGATAGTCTGTACCGATTTTTTTCGGAAAAAGACGAGCCGCTGGAGGCGTGACGTGTGGGCGGAGCTAAAGAATCACGAGCACCAGTAGGCTTTTGCGTTGAGAGCATGTGGAAGCTGTGACATTACCGTGAGGAAAAAACCATCATCCAAAACAAACCATGGCTAACAGTCAGATTCAGCCATTTATTTATGATCCAGAATCAGATCCCGAGGCTGAAACTGAACGAGAGCAGCAGCAGCAACGACTCGCTCCAAGCGGGGCTCGAACCCGGGTCTCCGGCATGGGAGGGGACGCACTAACAAGTAGACAGAGATATTTGAAGCAGTTTTACTCACCGCCTGCGATTCCAACACACGATCGTGACCCTTTTTCATTGGGATTGCATCATCCTTAAGAAATAAACGATGTGCAAATCCGGCGTCAAACTGGGCCTTGTTTGTAAAACGAGCATCTTCGAAATGCAGGGAACAAACACAAACACTTGCACAACTCCGTTGATTCTCTGTAAAAATAAACTCCATCCACTGGTCCCTTAATGCTGTTTCTCTTTTGGTAATCTGTGCAGGGTTGTCTTGCCCTGGCAACCAAAAACACACTTCTTTTGTGACATTTGGCGACGCTCTCGCTCTGTTCAGTGAAGTCTGTTGTGCTCTCAGTGCTCTGCTATACGGGAGCGCGCTCTTCCGGCAGAAGTGCCTCAGGACCCATATAAGGAAATTCCGCTCCATCTAACGTCACACAGAGCCATACTCGAAAAAAACTTTCTGAAACTTGTGACAAACCGGACAACTTAATTTTTGAAACTTTGTCCATGTTTAGCATGGGAATCCAACTCTTTAACAGTATAAAAAATGTATGAAATAGCATTTCACCCCCCCTTTAATACAAGAGTATCGTACTGATTCAGGGACAATAATTTAAAATAATAATCATTAAAAATTATTAAAAAATAATATAAAAATGCTGTGTAGTCCATAACAGCCTACTATAGACAGCCAGTTTTATTCACTGAAATATTTATTTGTCATAAAATTATTACTTCATTGTATTAGAGTCTTACACACATGCTATACAGATAATAGAGTTGTGCATTATTTTGAGTGATGATGATATTATAAGAGTGGCTTGATGGAGCGCAGGAGATGCAGATAACATGATATTGACCCTTAAGAAACTTTCATTAATGCTGTCACGTAACAAATCTGTCCAAATATAAAATGAAATGAATAGATCATTTCTACATTTAAATAAAAATGTAAAGACTGCACAACTATTATAAATTGCGAATCAAAATAATTAGGAATCATGACAAAAATTCTAATAAAATAAAAACATGTATCTATTATCTGTTTCATGCATCTATTATAACATGTATGTAGTTTTGTTTGCTTGGCTGTTTCCTTATAAAAGTCCAGAAATTTAAAAGTCCAACACATTTAAAATTCACACAAAATGCTAAATCAGCATTATTATTATCATTATAATTATTTAAGGGTTGATAACTGAATGACATTCACCAAGTTAATCTGAAATAATCTCACTTGTATTAAATAGAATTTAAGGAATTGTAAATAAAAACGTGTCTCTAATAGTGTTTTATTATAAAACGGTAAGGATAGAAACTGTTGTTCTCATCTTTGTCCACTAGATGGAGAAAGCAGATTTTACTACAATCTCAAAGACTTCAGTTTCAGTTTAGAGTATGAGAAGAGATCTCATCTGAAGATTAATGAGGATCATAATGACACACATGGAGCATAAAGAGACTCTCATCACACACATCTGATGAATCTGAATCATATTACAGCTTCAGTCTTATACAATCAGCTTCATGAGGATATAACTGTGTTTAGAGAGGAGAGAGAGAGATGATGACAAATCTGACAGCAATAGTTTCAAAAACACTATGAAAACTATAGGAAAATATGAAAACTGAGATTGATATCAGCTTGTACAGTTTGTGTAATTACAGTTTATGCAAGTCAAAATCTGTTTAATTTACAGTAGTAACAAACTGACTCTTAGTATAATAAAAGTTCTGTTCATAGAAGCAGCACAATAATAAGCACAAACTTATATCAAGAAATAGAGAAATAATAGTGAAATAGATCTAGAAATAGAAACCACACATCTGTAGAGTCCCTTCAATCATATCTGCAGATCTTTTTCAGTGAACACCTTTTGATCAATTCTTAATCAAAAATCAGTAATTAACTTTTTTCCACATGAGCGTTCAGCATCCACTTCAGAAAAATGATCATCTGTTATTCTCAACTGGAGAAGAAACTCATGTTAATATTTCTGATTATTCAACATAAAATTCAGTCCTCCTCCATTAGAGACAGTGTAAAGAACAATACAATACAATACAATACAATGTTTATTTATATAGCACATTTAAAACAATCGAAGTTGACCAAAGTGCTGCACAGAGAATGCAAAATAAACAAGTCAACAAGGTAATAAACTATAAAACACACTCTGTAAAATGGATGAGGTTTACAAAAATAAAGGATTGTTGCATAGTATAAATATATATATATATATATATATATCCTATAGTCCAGTCTCTCCAGACTACGGGCCTTCCTGCATGTACTATCAAGCCTCTGTCACTGATCCAGAATGCAGCAGCGAGGATTGTTTTCAATGAGCCAAAAAAGCTCACATTACTCCTCTCCTCATCAGTTTAAAATGACTACCAGTGGCTGCTCACATCAAATTCAAGGTACTGATGTTTGCCTGCAAGACGACCCCTGGCAGACCACCAACAATCTTATGTGCCCTCCAGAAGTTTGCGCTCTGCAAGGGAATGATACCTTAGTCATTCCACCATCTGCAGTCCGGGAAAAGGTCAGTGAAAGTGATATTGATCCTCTTTGGGATAACACTCTCACGGACCTTTTCCTGGACTGTGCCCATATATATACAGGCTTGGGAGGGTTACTTTAAAAATGTATTCCGTTACAGTTACTACTTACTTCATAAAAAAAGTATTCAGTAACGTAATCCAAGTACCACAATATGAAAGTAATGTAACTGATTACTTTTGGATTACTTCTGGATTACTTCAAGGTCAAATATTATTTTTTATAAACAACAACATTTATTAATTAAGAATTTCACAGCCCTGAATTGATATGTAAAGGACTATACAGACATCTAGTGCATGGTATTGGTATTACAGATTATTTTGTTTTATTTTGAAGAAAATATAATAAGAAAGATTTTTAAGGAAATGTTTCTTCAAAAGGAAAATAGAGAATACAAATTCATTTTTTTTCAATGAAAATATAATAAGAACAATTTTTAGACAATGGAAATGTTTCTACAAAAGGAAAATAGAGAATAAAAATATATTTTTTTTATCTTTGCAAATATAAAACTAATTTTTAAAAGTGCAAATGCTCCTTTAGGTTGGATGTCAAATCTTTCGATGAAGAAAGTGTTTTCTTTGCTGGAAGGCACAGTTTGCACTGTTCATCGTTGTTTGCAATTTCTTCTTTTTAAACAAAATAGCAGCGGAATATCCCTGAAATGAACGCGTTTTTGCAGCAGTGATTCAATCTGCGTCTGAGGAGATTGTAGACAGCTGTTATTTGCGCATGCACCAGCGGGCGGCACACGTGACTCGCGTGAGTCATTAATCAAGCTGCGCTTAATATAGTGTTATAATGCCAAAATACTGGTTTATTTAGTTTTAAATGAAACCATTGTAATCTTGAAAGTATTCCCCTTTTTTAAAAAATGTAACTATAATCTGATTACTACGTTTTTTGACGTAACTGTAACGGATTACAGTTACTGGATTTTTGTATCCTGATTACGTAACGCCGTTACATGTATTCCGTTACTCCCCAACCCTGTATGTATATATATATATTTTTTGTATTATTATTATTTTTTATATAAGGATTTTTGGAAGAAAAGATGGCATTTGTGTGATTTTAATTTATCCCACTTTTTTGTTGCTTAGCAAGTTCGTAATCTACTATTATGTAGGCTATAGCTTCCCCTTTAATGTTGTCTTAACAACCTGGAGCTGAACACGCTCAAAACAGTGGAGATGATCGTGGACTTTAGGAGAGACCCCCCTGCACTCCCCCCACTCACCATCATGAACAGCACTGTGACTGCAGTGGAGTCATTCAGGTTCCTGGGCACCACCATCTCTCAGGACCTGAAGTGGGACAATCACATTGACTCCATTGTGAAAAAGGCCCAGCAAAGGTTGTATTTCCTTCGCCAGCTGAGGAAGTTTAACCTGCCACAGGAGCTGCTGAAACAGTTCTACTCAGCCGTCATTGAGTCTGTCTTGTGTACACTGAAAAAAACGATTCGTTGTCTGAACAACCATTACTTATAAAAGTAAATATATTAAACACAAAAAACTAAGTATTTATAACTTTTCAATGTCTACTTAACATATATAGTTTATGTAACACAAAAATATGAGTTACAAAGTGAACTTAAGTGTATGCATAAATACAACGAAAGAAAATAAGTAATGACAACTACTAGTACAATTATGTTAAAATTAAGTAAATATAGCATAAAATTTTAAGTATTTGACTGTGAGCCAGTGATATGCTGTTTCCTGCCAAGGAGCCATTTTGTGAAGCACATGTGAAGACGGTGAGAAGAGGTAAGCTAACTTTTTTTGAAAACTAAGTATAATATTAGATTTATCTCGTTTATTGCATTTGTGATCTAAAAAGGAACTGTTAAACTGAATTTCTGAATCGCTTAGAATAATGCTTCTGAAATTAGAAACGTGTTATGAATACTGATGAAAACAGAGTCTGTTTGTGTTAACCCATTCCAGAATAATAATAATATTAATTGTTCTCATGTTCTCTATAAGTGGCAGTCTGGGCCTGAGCACAGGTTAATTTTGAGGTTTGGTTTATATTACATTGTAAAATATGTGCTACATGTCAATATGTATGCATGATAATTAAGTAATGGTGATCTCGATTCAGACACATGCAAACTTATTTCTAAATGACAATGATTCCTCTGTCTAGTAAACCTTCTAAATTATGATCACAACAGTAAATTTAAACCTGTGTTTCCTCTGCCAAAGAGAGTGCCATTAAGGTAGATACAAAATGTGCAGAGCGGTGGCTCTTCAGGATCAGGATTGAAAATATATTTCTGTTTATCTGTTTATCTAAAGAAAGTCATTAATCAGGAACAGTGTGAGGATGAGTAAATAATGAAAACATTTTGTGGGAATCTGACTTGGCCATTCTCCAATTAGCTTAAAAAAAAATCTTCACTCTAGAAATTTCAGATCATTGTTGTGGTGTATAGATTTTTATTTTCTCTTTCAAAATTCATTTTCCTTTCAACTCCATTTCCATCAGCGGTTTCACTGTCATTAGAGATGAATTGGTCAAATAATGCCTTGATTCACAAACTCTATGGATTCGCTGTATAGTTGTGATTTTGTGTGTATGCACCATAACAAACCGCACTTGTTGTATTTTTTAGACCAGCCCTGTGGAACAACGTAAAGGAGTTGTAAATCTATGCTTAACTGTCTGCATCTCTGAGAATATCATCAAGCACCATCAGGTGAGCATCTGAAATCGATCAAAAACCAAGTTACTCTCCAAAACTAAATAAACAACTTATGTAAAGGCAGTTAATTAAATTCAACCAACATAGATAGAAATAAAATGAGTGGTTGTAAATCACTTATTTAATTTTAAAATATAAATGTCTATTTCAAAATCTTATTTTTTTGTGTGTTATTTCATTGCAATGAATTTTTTTTTGCACTGAGAAACAATCAGAAAAAATATCAAGTGGTGTTGTAAGTAAATACACATTTGCTTTGTTTTGTTTTTTAAAGATACTCATGGGAATAAGGAGAAACTGGAACTGCTCACACTTAAAATCATCATGAAAGGTGGCTCAACAGATGATCCATTACAGACTGGGATAGTGCTGGAAGGCATAGAGGTGATGATGGGATTGGCAGGTATTGCAAAGGCTTGTGTTTTTCTGCTTGGCCTAATTTATGCAATTAATCTGAGTTACCCCAAAGAGATCAATGTGCAATGTTTGTCTGCAACTGTTCGATTAAATTCTTGATTTATTCTTAGGATGTTTGTCGCGTGTTCCAAAAGTAAATGTTAGAAAAATTGTTGCAAAGGGTGAAAAAAAATCTATTGCAAACTTAATCTCTGTGTTACAAACAAAACATAAAAGAAAGAAAGAAAATGATTTTTTTGTCTAGTTTAATTAGGAATTTTGTACAAAAGTAAATGTTTGAAAAATGTAAACCCTTTAAGAAGTGTTGCAAAGGGTGAAAAATCAAGAAAATAACATGTTGGAAATTAAGCTACATTTGTATATTTGTCACATTTTGTTGTAAATTCATGATGTGTGGTTTTAGGCTTCACCTTCACCGCAGCCTATCAAAAAAATAAACTGAAATGCTTTATTTTGTGTAATTTGCTTGTTTAATTTATTTAAGTTGTGATGGCTAAGCAGACCAATAGCTGAAGATCTAAAATCAGTTTAAATGCTTAGTTGGTTCAACTCAATTTTTTCAATATAAATTAGTTTAAATGTTAAGTTAACACAATTTGAGATTACTTGGTAGATTATATATTGTAGAATATTTTAAGTAAAGAACGTTGAGTCAACTCAAATAATTCAGTTCATATAACAAAGATTATCTTGTTTATTTTAAGTAAAATTGTTCCAAGTTAGGTTTACTTAAAAAGTGTGTTGCAAAAATGGTGCATATATATTTTAAGTAAATCCAACACATCATTTTTACCAGTGTACTTCTATAACTGTCTGGTTTGGCTCAGCAACAAAATCGGACATCAGAAGACTACAGAGAACTGTTCGGACTGCTGAAAGGATTATTGGTGCTCCCCTGCCCACCCTTCAAGAACTGTATACATCCAGAGTGAGGAAAAGGGCTCAGAAAATCACTCTGGATCCCTCACATCCAAGTCATCCCATCTTTGAACTTTTGCCATCTGGCCGGCGTCTCAGAGCCGCAAACACCAGAACAGTCAGGCACAAGAACAGTTTCTTCCCCCAGGAAATCTCCCTCATGAACAGTTACATGTTCCCTACTTATGCTTATAAATGCAGTGCTGGGAGTAACGCGTTACAAAAGTAATGCATTACAGTAATATATTACTTTTTGCTGTAACGCAGTAGTGTAATGCATTACTAATCAATTTTCGGTAATATTTTACTCGGTACATGTTCAGCAATGTTCGCCCAAAATTTAATTTTTCAAAGAAAAGAAGAAATAAAAAAAAAACTAAAGACCGCAAGATATTAAGGAATCGAAATATGAAGCAAATAAGTCATATTTCCTGTTCGTGGTCAGCCAATAGCTGCTTGTGGTGTTTGTTTTGCATGTAAATAATTTCTGCGTTTTATTTCTTTCCTAGTAGCCTATAGTTTATAGTTTCAGTTCAAAGCGGCTCGCGCTCGCCCGTTAGAAGCTCTGACAGAAAGGCTGCGTGTGAGGCACACAGAGACTGAGAGACGTGTTTGAGATGTGCTGCTTTCCTTAATGCATAACTTACATTGCACAGGTATATTCTCCATCTGTAAATGTTAAAAAAACAATGGAAATATTTCCATTTTGCTGTCAGAAGTGCATGAGCTTTTGCTTCAGCGATTCTCCGCTAGTCGAGCGCAGCCGCGCATGCGCGCCAAACAGATGAGCTCAATGAAACAGGAGCGCAATAATTCTAATGTATACATTTTGCTGAAATATTTATAGTTGGACATTAAATGTGACATGTAGAATTTTAAACCTATAAGTAAGTGTATTTGTATGATAGCGCTAACTGAAAAGAGTAATGGGGTAATCAAAATAGCCTTTTTACTCAGTCTGTGCTTTTTAATAATTGTCATTTTTAACTTTAACTTCTGCTTTACTATATATTATATATATATATACACACACACACACACACACACACATTAGATTGCAATGTTATGTTACAATGTAATGAGATTTTAACCCTAATATATGCCTATATGCTTACATTCACTTTATTTGTTTAATCCAAATCCAAAATACCAAGATATAGACTACCTTATACCGCAAATCAGACAAAAAATAGAGAGATGTGAATTTTTCCTCAGATCGCTCAGCCCAATACAGAAGTATGGAGTTTTATTTCACGTATAATTTTTCCCTTTTTTAAAATGGCATAACAACAAATAAATAGCAAACATAAATAAATGATTAAATAAATAAACAGGTACGGTAAACTGCAAACCGTAAACTGTTTACTCCAAACACACCAAAAAATTTTTGTCTGTGTGTTGTTGTCTCTGTGTACTGGAAGCTTATGTCACTAAAACACATTCCTTGTATGCCTAAGCTCTTTCTGATTCTGATTCTGATTATTGATCTGGTCCCACAAAATGGTTTCAGTATTCCTATATTAATAAATCCAGGTCCATTAAACCGTGCATCAATTCACAAATAACATCATCAAAAAGGTAGCAATACTGGTTAATTCTTGCACAGTATCAAGACATAACCAATTACTATGTAAACTGTAACATCAAACTCTGTATTTAGCAGAAATTGCACATCCTATCTTGTTTAGCTAGACACGTGAATCGGTACATGCCCATACACTTCAAACAGATTTAAAACATATGTAAACTGAAGAGAACTTACTTTATGATCATGAACTAACACTTTGAAACGCCAAACCCCGAAAAACATCCAAAATAACAGGCAGGAAAAACTTGTGTGCAGCTGCCGTTCTCTTAGTAAACAGTCATCAGGCAGCAAACTTGTACAATAATGCCTCCTACTGGATGTACGTAGAAATACAGTCTACAACTATCAAAATAAGAGTCCCTTCCACAAAAGACCGAATTTCTCTACGAGCCTTTCATACAAATAATAATAATAATAAATGCAAATACACACGCATATGATTGTATAACATTTAACTGAATACGTTTTTTTATAATTTTTTTTATGAAATATTTATAATATTACAACACTTAAATGACTTTTTTAACAGAATATGTCAAATTAAAACCACAGTAAACAAGGGCAATATATTACATCAAGATAAGGCGTCCCCTTTTAGGGACTATTCTATTCGGATAATCATAAAAACTGCCAGGCAACTGCTTTAAATATTACTTACAATCACGTCCAGAAATGGCATTATATTATGTTGTATTTTTCATATGCGATTTATTATTATTGTTTATAAAACAAGTTTTCGAGAGAAACATTTGTTCGTCTGAGTTCACCAAGAGTGCGTGAGGAGGACCCAAAAAACTCTTTCTTGTGACGTCCCCAGTTATGTGACTTAGCCAAACTTTGTGCGTCTGCTCTCCCCTCTGAGTCTCTATTCTTTATTAAAGTTATAAAAGCTTTTTAATCAAGTGAGTGATCTCTTTGTTGTTGCTGTTCGATTAATATAAAGACTGTCACTTTAAGAGAACGCACTGATCCAGTAGACCTATGTTCAGCCGGATCTGTCTGCTGTAGGATACTTACCAAAACATCATTTTAGAGTGAATTTGTCCATTTAAACAATACTTCAGAGAGATCTTATATTTGCACATGATCTGATGGTGCGGGTTTGAGCGCTTTGGAAGATCGCACACACAAATCTTCTCAGTCTCGCTGTTGTTGTAATGTCTGGGAAGCCAGAATATTCATCCATCAACAGAAACATTTATTAACTGAAACTGATTGTTTTACCTGTTATTTACAGCAAACCATATTACTGATGCTCTGTCAGATTTAAGTTGAACTGCGGTCTCAGCGCGTGCAGAACCGTGTGTGGTGAACTGAATGGTTCGTCTTAATTAATATCTCTCTGCCTTTTTAAAATAATCATTCATTTAAATTTCTTTATATCTTGCCTTTTTCCTGTATGTGGATGACACATACTTTTAAGTACATTATTAATACTTCTGCAGCATGAATGAGGGAATTCATATTTAGTTTGATTTGGAAGAGATATTTCTGCTGGAGTCTGATATGCGATAGAGAGGATTCAGAGAACACAATTCTGAGAAAGCTGCATGAGAGATACAGATTAATCGATAATACAGAAAATACTGTGGTTTTGAAATGACTCAAAATGGAGAATATCAATTGGTAATGTATGTAATTTATGTTATTAAATTTAATAATACTGCTAAATAGGAAAGTGTAAGTGTAAGCAAGCCAAAGGTGACAGTGGCAAGGGATAAAAAAAATACAAAATAAAAAACCTTGGGAGAACCCAGATTCAGCCGGGGACCAGACGAATCAACATGTGTGATTTAATCACAAGTCAAACTGTGGATCTTTCTGAATTTCTTTCTGAATATTTCACTCAGCTTCTTCTGCTCGAAGTAAACTAATCCCAAGATATGGATCACCATCGCAAACTGTCTGGATCCAGTGATTACAGCAGTGCTTCAGATTGGAGTATTGATCCTCCTCCTTACTTTAACTGTAAGTCCATACATTACATGATGAATATTTTATCTACATTAATTTTGTGTTCAAATAAATAAACAAATGATTCTTAGAAATCACATCCTCATGTCAAATAGAAAATCTGGATTATTTACAATTGAGAACACAGACAAATCCAAGAATGTTATTTGTATTGGCAATTATTTATCATAATCTCAAAACTGTTTAATATCAAATGCAGGTGCTGGGAGTAAACGAGAGGAGATACTACAGCGGTAAGAGTTTCCTTGCTCTAAGTCTTGGCTTCATCAGTTTATTGATGTAGAAGTAGGCCTACAACATTTTTTAAGCTACATTATGGCAAATATTTAGTTGATACTTGTAAAAATTTAGTTAAATACTTGTAAGAGTACTTATATAGTGGTAAATCATACAGTGTACTATATACACATGCAGAACATATGCTCTCATTGGCAAGTATTGTAAAATTATAAAGCACACAAAACACAATAATTATCCTTTAATCCTGATAAAGGTTTTATTATTTCAGGAAACTTCAAACTTTTGATACATTCAAAAGAACCATTGAGGAACTACAGTCAGAATATAAGAGAAATCTCCCCACACTCACTGATCAAATGAAGAAACTGGAGGACATCGCTGATGAGACTAAATCTGTGCACAAGGGCACTGAAGTGGGCAATTTGGATGGAGCATCAGTTGGAGCAGCTGGAGGAATCGCAGGACTAGCATCAATCATCACCAACATGGTCAAGCAAAGAAAACTACGTCTGACTGTTGAGAAGATCATCTGTGATTTCCTGGAGATACTCAAACCAATGACTGAGCCTCTGAGTATAATTTCTTACATCACTGCTGATGTTCAACGGAACAATGAGATATTGAGTAAGCTGAGGTTTCAGAGACCAGTAAGAGGTTTTGATGATTTATTTAATACTGCAAAAGCAGCTGATGTGGCTCTAGTTGGAAAATATTGTGCAGAGGCTGCCAAAGAAATCTGTGTGTATGAGAACAATGTAAGTGCTGTACGTGGAGCTGCAGGAGCTGCCAAAGCTAAGCGTGTAGCAGCAACCACTGGCGGACTCTCAGCTCTGTTTCTTGCTCTTGATGTTGCTTCTATTGTTCAAGATTCAGTAGAGATCGCTGAAATGAATCAACCAGCAAAAGAGAGAAAAGCAGAAGAAATCAAATCACAAACTCGGAAGTTTATTCATTACACGAGAGAAACAGCTTCTCAATTTCAGGAGACTCTAGATAAAATTAAACATGTCATAAACACTTTTAACTAAATGTTTCTAAACAGCACATCTATCAGGCCCAGAAATAAATGATCACACAGTTATTAAAAAAGAAAGAAAAAATTACAACATGGCTTCTTTTTATATACAGTACTGTATATACCTTATACAGTAGGCTAGTCTTGTTCTTTTGTTTCTTATTTGGTTTTCCATGTTATGTGGAATCTTGAGCGGAAAAACTAAATGTTAAACAAAAGACAAGAAACGATAAATGTTACCAGCCTTTTTAAAGAAAGATTAAAAAAATAATAATTTTGTTACAATTCGCGACAAAAAATATGTGCAAACTGTAATGAAGCAGAGATCAGTTAGTTCCTCACTTTCCTCGCTGACGCCGAGATCGTTCGCTTGCTTCAGTGAAAGTATATCGTGCCTAGCGTTGTCGACTCGTACATTACACGTCACGCCCTGATGTCACATGTCGTTACGGGATCTTTACTGGTTGTGTGTGAAAGCATGCACGTATACCGGGTAAATAGTATATTAGCTCTAGGATTTGACCTGCTGCTCCTTGCCTTACATTAACATTAGTGAATATTAACTTGAACTAACAATAACAATACATGTGTAACAGTATTTAATATTTTTGTTCATATTAATTGAAAATTAACCAGATTTTAAGCTGTTTCCAGTAAAACTATAAAAATACACCAGCCACATTATAAATTAAACACAATTAATCAACAAGAATAATTACATCTGGTATTCCTGCACAAACTCTAGTCATTGTAACACTTCTTCAGTATAAAGTAGGTCAGTTTATGTACTTCTGGCAGAAATGTACAGGAAAAAAAAATCAATTAAAGATGCAATCAAACAGACGATGAACTCTATTAACAGCAATTATTATACAAACCCGATTCCAAAAAAGTTGGGACACTGTACAAATTGTGAGCAACAAAAGAATGGAATTATTTACAAATCTCAAAAACTTAGATATTTTATTCACAATAGTATACAGATAACATATCAAATGTTGAAAGTGAGACATTTTGAAATGTCATGACAAATATCATCTCATTTTGGATTTCATGAGAGCTACTCATTCCAGAAAAGTTGGGACAGGTAGCAATAAGAGGCCGGAAAAGTTAAATGTACATATAAGGAGCAGCTGGAGGACCAATTTGCAACTTATTAGGTCAATAGGGAACATGATTGGAAATAAAAAGAGCCTCTCAGAGCGGCAGTGTCTATCAGAAGTCAAGATGGGCAGAGGATCACCAATTCCCCCAATGCTGCAGCGAAACATAGTGGAGCAATATCAGAAAGGAGTTTCTCAGAGAAAAACTGAAAAGAGTTTGAAGTTATCATCATCTACAGTGTATAATATCATCCAAAGATTCAGAGAATCTGGAACAATCTCTGTGTGTAAGAGTCAATGACGGAAAACCATACTGGATTCCCGTGATCTTCAGCTCTTAGACAGCACTGCATCACATACAGGAATGATACTGTAATGGAGATCACAACATGGGCTCAGGAATACCTCCAGAAAACACTGTCGGTGAACACAATCCACTGTGCCATTCACCGTTGCCAGCTAAAACTCTATAGGTCAAAAAAGAAGCCATATCTAAACACAGGTGTTTTCTCTGGGACAAGGCTCATTTAAAATGGACTGTGGCAAAGTGGAAAACTGTTCTGTGGTCAGACGAATCAACATTTGAAGTTCTTTTTGGAAAACTGGGATGCCGTGTCATCCTGACTAAAGAGGACAAGGACAACCCAAGTTGTTATCGTTGCTCAGTTCAGAAGCTGCATCTCTGATGGTATGGGTTTGCATGAGTGTGTGTGGCATGGGCAGCTTACACATCTGGAAAGATGAGCTCCATCAATGCTGAAAGATATATCCAAGCTCTAGAACAACATATGCTCCCATCCAGATGTCGTCTCTTTCAGGGAAGACCTTGCATTTTCCATCATGACAATGCCAGACCACATACTGCATCAATTACAACATCATGGCTGTGTAGAAGAAGGATCCGGGTCTGAAATGTCCAGCCTTCAGTCCAGATCTTTCACCCATAGAAAACATTTGGTGCATCATAAAGAGGAAGATGTGACAAAGAAGACCTAAGACAGTTGATCAACTAGAAGCCTGTATTAGACAAGAATGGGACAATATTCCTATTCCTAAACTTGAGACACTTGTCTCCTCAGTCCCCAGACGTTTGCAGACTGTTATATAAAGAAGAGGGGATGCCACACAGTGGTAAACATGGCCTTGTCCCAACTTTTTTGAGATTTGTTGATGCCATAAAATATGAAATCAACTTATTTTCCCATTAAAATTATAAATTTTCTCAGTTTAAACATTTGATATCTCATCTATGTTGTATTCTGAATAAAATATTGAAATGTAATTACTTTTGCATAATTGGTATGTTGCCAGCATGACCCAAGGAATATTTTGAGACTAATTGTTTATTGAAATAGGTTAATGCATTAAAATAGGCTAATGGAAATTTCATAATTAATGGCTAATAAATGGTTTATTACTCTTGACCAATATGAAGTGCTGTTACCAAATTAATGTGGTGTGGTCAGTGTGATGTGACCATGGCACGTACAATGTTTGGTGTAAATATGTCAAAGCTTTGCAGAGCTTCAGATAAGATTTGGTATCTTTCCAGCAAATTCGTTGATGCTTTAAAGGAAAACCATTTCGTATATCGACAAGAAAGTCATACATTTTTGCCAGCATGGTCTGAAGATGGTCCGAGTCAAATTTGGTAAAAATTGGACAGGAGTCCTGTGTGGGTTTTATTAATTTAAAGTCTTTGAGGGCTACTGCTCGGCTGATTGTTTTATCAGTGATGGAGGTGAATTTCAGAATTAGTAGATTTTGTTGCTGTTGTGTCATGTCTACAGTCTTAATCTATATTTCTATATCCAATTATATTTACTGTTTTGTTTTTTGTAATAAAAATCTATTTGTTTTTTTGGAGGCAACATGCATAAAATGTGATGCAGACACTGAATATATACTGTATGATGTCAGCTGAACTTAAAACTACTCTATTGGCTTAAATATTTCACATGTAGTATTGCCAAAGCAAAAAAACTATGTCCAAAATTATGGTTAATAAATAGATAAACAAGAACCATGGCAGAGGAAAGATTAAAATAAGAAACGCAGTGGCTACTTACACTATAGTGCAAATGGCTATAGATTCTATTAAATTTGCATATGACATGAATTTTCAGAAAAATTAAAACAAGACGTAGTCAACCAGACAATGAACATTATTAATAGCAATTATAATGTGATTGCATAGTTCTGTTGTTGATTCAGGGTCAGCATCATCTGGGGTCCTCTGAGGGTCAGCATCATCTCTTCTCAGATGTTCTGGATCCAGACTGGAGCTTGTGTAAATCCTAGTTACCAAAACAGAGAAACAAATAGAGACATCATTAGCATAGCTGCTGATCCAACAAAGTAAAATTAATTAGTTTAACCCAAGCTAAAGAATAAGAATGCGTATTTGATCAGATGACACTACACTCACAATTTAAGAGATGCATTATTCGAATGCTTGGTGAAAGAGATGTGTTTTTAATCTAGATTTAAACAGAGAGAGTGTGTCTGAACCTGAACATTATCAGGACGGCTATTCCAGAGTTTGGGAGCCAAATGTGAGAAAGCTCTACCTCCTTTAGTGGACTTTGCTATCCTAGGAACTACCAAAAGTCCAGCGTTTTGTGACCTTAGGGAGCGTGATGGATTGTAGCGTGGTAGAAGGCTAGTTAGGTTCGCAGGAGCTAAACCATTTAGGGCCTTATAGGTAAGTAATGATAATTTGTAACTGATACAGAACTTAATAGGTAGCCAGTGCAGAGACTGTAAAATTGGGGTAATATGATCATATTTTCTTGACCTGGTAAGGACTCTAGCTGCTGTATTTTGGACTACCTGTAGCTTGTTTATTGACGAAGCAGGACAACCACCTAGAAGTGCATTACAATAGTCCAGTCTAGAGGTCATGAATGCATGAACTAGCTTTTCTGCATCAGAAACAGATAACATGTTTCGTAGCTTGGTAATGTTTCTAAGATGGAAGAATGCAGTTTTTGTAACATTGGAAACATGATTTTCAAAGACAAATTGCTGTCTAATATAACACCCAGATTTCTGACTGTAGAAGAAGTAACAGTACATGCGTCTAGTTTGACTTGAGCTAAACTCTTCAGGATAGTGGCCCTCCAGGACCCTCTCCCCAATCTACACTATAGAGCTCTTAAAGTGACAGTTCACCCAAAAATCATCAGTCTGTCATGAACACAAGAAGATGTTTTGAACATTGGTAATCAGAACAACAGATCGAGCTCTTTCTTGCATGCAACACATGGACTTTACTTTGCTTCTTGTGGCAAAACAGAAATATTTTTTTTTATAAATTCCTGCTGAAATAAAACACAGTTCAACAAAAACATGTTTCTACATCAATGATGTAAAAGAGATAAAAGCATTTGTTTAGAAATCTCCAGTCTGTTGTTCTTGTGTTGGTGTTATTAAACTATAAAGTACTTTTACTCGTATATAAGTCACTAAATGACCTAGGACCGAAATATATTGCAGATATGCTCACTGAATATAAACCTAACAGAGCACTCAGATCACTAGGATCGAGTCAGTTAGAAATACCAAGGGTTCACACAAAACAAGGGGAGTCCTCCTTTAGTTACTATGCTGCCTGCAGCTGGAATCAGCTTCCAGAAGAGATCAGATGTGCTAAAACACTAGTCACATTTAAATCTAGACTCAAAACTCATCTTTTTAGCTGTGCATTTGTTGAATGAGCACTGTGCAATGTCCGAACTGATTGCACTATATTTTCACTGTTTTTTTATTTATTTTATTACTAATCTTTTTTATGTAAAATCATTTTCTAACTGTTTTAAATTCATTTTAAATGATTGTTTTATTCTTATTATTTTTCTTCATTATTGTTTTACGTTCTTTTATGTAAAGCACTTTGAATTACCATTGTGTACGAAATGTGCTATATAAATAAACTTGCCTTGCCTATAATACAATATATTCTGATTACTATCTTTGCTATGTCAGTGTATTAATTTTTTTTTTTACTTTTTTTTTATTTCACAGTTTGACTACTTTAACAGCGACTGTAATCAATGAATAGACACTTAACAAAAAATGAAAGATGAGTGTTTTAATCACCTTTTGTTGAAGCTATAAAAGATGAGAATCATCTGAGTTTCAGAATGAGGGAGTTTCCCCTGATGAACACATTATAAAAGTTTATATTATAAATATAATATTATTTGTATTGTCATGGGGTGAAGAATCACTCGACAAGAGGTGCGTGAATTAAATGCCCCGGAGGGTGGGTTTATTGATAAGTGAAGGGTGCCTGGTGAAGTGTCCTGATCCGCTTTCTGCTGGTTGGTGCTTCCCGTGAAAGTGGGTGTCCTGACCTGCTCCAAAGTGTGTGGGCTGTCGGTCACTCGCTGCTTTCTGTGAAGGAAGGAGAGCGGGATTAGACCAGCGTTGCATTCGGTTCAAGACCGTCTTCTGAGTGCAGTATGTGCTCCTTTTGAGTGTGCTGGCTGATGGGGAGCAGCTGTGACGATCAGCCACCCTGTGCCTCCACTTTCTACACCATCAAACAAAGTCACATTATCAAATCTAGCTCTGATCTTAAGAGATGAGATATTAGATAAAGTCTGTCTCGTTACAGTACAACTGGTCTCTCTCATTATAAAGATCCCCGTCAGCAGTGATCGCTCTTACTAAAACATGTTTAGCTGTGAACATTATTTATTTGGAAAAACTGTCATAACTGTCAACATTTCAGTCATTATAAACATTGTACATCATATAACTCATCTCAAACCCACCCTTACCAAAAAGTAGTATACTTCAACTTTACTTTATTAAGTATACTTAAGTAACGTTCAAGTATATCTCTAAGTATACTTTATGTAGCAAGTATAAAAATATCAGTGTTCTAGTAGTTTACTTGTATGTGTACTGTTTCAATACTTTCTAGTATATAAAAGTACTTTTAAGTGTACTTTAAGTATAACAGTAGCAAACTTTGAGTACACAGTTAGTTCACCTCTATGTTTGTAGTTTGTACTGCAGTTATACTAAAAGTGAACTCATAGGTTTACTGATGGTTTACTAATTAAATACTTTAATCACTTTGGAGTATAGTCTCAGTAAACTATTAGTTTAGTAGTTTTATACTGCAAGTATACTCATAAGTTTTCTTTAAGTGAACTTTACATCATACTTTAAATATACTAATATGTGCCTATTTAGGTATTAATGTGTATTTATTTTGTTCTATGGATATCTGAACATACACAACATCCAAAGAAAGAACAGAGTATCTGCTCGTAAACAAAAACATTTTATTCTAGCTTCATTCTTTCTTTTCTAAAACACTTTAATGTGGGTAAGTTTTATAAAAAAACATCTTGAACAAAGAGCTGAATGAATTGGACTATGAATTGGATTGAGAATGATAACAAAACATAGATGGAGTCGATCTACATCCCAAAGCTTGACTGTAATTATTACCTCTTCATCCGTCAACATTTTAATCTATAACCTTACAGTTTTGATGCTGTTTTATGTCAGATGATCGTGTTAGATTACGTGTGTTAGTATCTGTTGAAAACTCGCTGCTGTATGAGGCAATGACTTTGCAGGCATCTCATGAAACTGATTTAGGGAACAGTCTTCTGAGGCAGAGTAATGGTTTAATAATCTACAGCAAAATAGAGAGAGCTGTGGTGATGAAAAAGTGGATGCTATTACTGCGGTATTCATTTCTCACTAGAAATGACATAAAAAGAAGAAAATTGCTCAAAAACATACATTTACACACAAACTGACCACCGACTGCAACTTTCAGACGCCATCTTTATTTTTTACCTTAACTGTCACAGAATGGAACGCACAGGATTGTGGGATATCGAAGGCAGCACATTCTGGGAGCACAAGTATAGCTCAAATATATTTAGACTTTTTGTAAGTATAAGTCAAGTATACTTAAATATCATTTTAAGTATATTTCTGAGGAGTACATAAAAAGTAAACTAAAAGCATACTTTCCTATTCTTTATTTAACACTAATAGCACACTTGAATAAACGTATTTTTTTCGTAAGGGCATGCATCGCTCTTTCTTCTTCTCTAAAACCGGTTTCTTCATGAAGCTGTCTGTGTCATAATAACAGTGTTTCTGTAACAGAATATGATCCAGATTCAGATGTGTGTTTGAGGATCAGTGAGTTTATGATTTATGATGAGAAACACGATCCTCCTTCACTGTCTTCAACCTGAAACTAAAGTGCTCTGAGTTTGAGGATCTTCTTCTGTCATCTGGTGGACAAAGATAGAAATTACTGCGAGTCTTCAGCAGAAAATACATTCTTGAATGTATTTATTTATAATGCCCTAATTCTTTTTTTATGCAATTGAAATTCTGTGCTTATAAATATAGACCTGAATTTGTATGTATTTAGTCAAATCTTCTGTGTGTGTGACTGTGTGTGTGTGTTATGTTATTGTACATATCTTTGTGTATGGCTGTTGTATCTCTTGATTTTCTAGGTTAATCAGCACTGCTACTGTAAGTGTAAGTGTCCTCCTCTGCTCATTTGCTCTTGTGTCTGTCTCTTATCATTAAAAGCTGGTTAGATGGTGAGATGAGATTGAAAATGAGATTTGTAATATGTTCATTTATATTTGTTTTTAAAATGTATGTGATTTTGTGAATTTTCTTATTAGCTACTAAAACTACACATTGCAAACGACAGTAGTTTTAGTTTTAGCAGTCTTGTTAATATGATAAACTTAAAAAATGTGCACAGTTTACTGTGTTAACATAAAGAAAATCTAGCAGCAAGTTTTCTAGGTTTGCAGGACAGACATCAGGAGAAATGCTGGTCACGCAAAATGTAATTTCTCATTTAAATTATTAATTCACTTTTCACTTGTTCACCAGCAGATGATCTCATCACTCCACTGTTAATCACAGCCAGATTACATCTTCATTTATTATTATTTTGTGGGCTTTTCCTTTATTTGATAAGACACAGTGTCATCTCTAGGTTTGCAGATAATGTGTTTTTACTCTGTATTGTTTTATCTTATGTGTGTTCATATGTGTTTTTACTGTGTATTGTTTAATCTTGTACTTGTTCAGTCTTATTTAAGGTAAAGTCTTGTTGTCCCTGCATCATCAAAATTACATCCACACACAAGTTTGTTTGCCTGCATGTTTCCTTCAAATCAGTTTATTTCTCTTCATTATAATAGTTTCTGTGTGAAATAAGTATATGGCAGTTTAAACACAGTAATCTATGTTTATATGACCGTCTGGTTTGGGATTTATTATCTGTAAGACACTTTCGATAAAAGCATCTGCTAAATTATTATATATTCACTCTATAGCCCACATTATATAAAAGGACAGAAACATGGTAAACATCAAATATCCAGATGCCTATTTATATCTTATATTACATTTAGTTGTAGCTAATTCACTTCAAGATATCATAATTAAAATATTATTGTAATATATCTGCCCTAATGAGGAGCCCCTTGGCATTTTGACACTTAGAGAATAAGTATTTAATTGAGTGACTTTAAAACAAGCTTTCTTTCTTTGTTTTCATGCTTTGAGCATTTATTAAGTGCACAATAGTTCCTACATGTGCGCTATTTTGAGAGAGTTCATGTTCAGCTGATGAAACATCAGCTCCAAAATACATAACAAATACTGTACATACTTGTAAAGTACATGCGTTAGCAGAAATCCAGTATATTTTACATTACTATCCTTGATATCATATTTCAGCCTCACGCAGATTTTACGGTACACGGCAGAAATTATTCTTATGACGTACTTTAAGTTCTGGCCTGTTTTCTGCTTCCGGAAGTTCCGTGTTCTCAGTGGAGAGTTCCGTTATAAACTGCGCGAGCGTCGCTGTGATCTGCTGTAGATCTCAATCGTGATCAAAAAGGTAACTTTCTGCCATTAGGAATGATTCGAGATTACTTTTCAATGAATTAATTGTGTATCTTAAGTTGACACACGTGAATATTTCCTTATTTTGTACTTACGTTCTACTTTCGGTTTACTTTCGGTTTGAAAGCTTTCTTCGTTGTTGATTCCATGTCGTATTATCTTTTCATAAAATACAAAAACAAATATATATAAATTATTTTAGAGGAACGTCGTAATGCAATTGCAAATCTTATGTATGAAGTATGTTTGTCACTGTTCAGTCTCTGTGTAAAACTTTAAACTATTCGGATGCGAGCTGAACTCGACGTGTTTCTCTGCTGACGTCACTCTCTCTTGCCTCTCCATTTTGCAATATTCCTGTTGCTCGTTGTTTTTGAAAACGAAAGTATTTTCTCGCTTAAACGGACGACAGACAAACATTTCGACGCTCGAGGTCAAATCCCCAAAAAATATTGTATATTCAAAGTTATTTTTTTCTGTGAGGTAAGTTTTAAAAAGTCTAAATCTGATTTAATGATTTTATGTCGTGTAAATTAATGTTGGAGAGAGCGGGGTCAACCAGTGTTTCTGTTCTCCTGCTGTATGCTAATGCTGTGACTTTCTGTGTCTTGCATCATTTATTAAAACATGTTTATGTCATATTATACCAAAAGAGTATGTCGAGAGTGAGGGTCATAACACAGACAGATTCAGTCAGATATTTATAAGAGGCCGTTTCTGGACATACTGTAGGCCTATCTAACTTCACTCTCAGGGAAGCTGCTACTTCTGTTAAGTTTTCAGCCATAGCTGAGCTTCTCCACTTACTGATTCGCCTTGTTTTTTACATTTTTTTGTTTTTGTTTTTGTTTTTTCATTTATGCATAAAACAACTGGATGGAAACATGATTAGGCCTACTGTTAAATCATGTTGAGAATTATATTATATAATTATTTTTTATTTGCATATTTTTCTTTCTTTAAAAAAAGTTTTATAAAATTAAATGAATAAATAAATGTTTTAAACAATTCAATATTTTAATTACATATTCCAACAAAGTGCTGGTTTACGTTTCATTTGAGTTTTTCCAGATCCAAAGTATTTCCAGACACAGATAAAGTCTCCTCAGCTGCCCTGTTGTTGAAAATCTTTATTATAATTTTGTTTAGAGCAAACTTTGGAAGTCTTAGAATAAACTGAAAATATGAGACATTTAGCTTCAGCCTTTAACCTCTCAGGCTACTGCCACATTTTTGACAACAACAGACAATAACCATCATCATTATATGAGTTCTGTAGTCCAGTTGTTTTAAAACCGGTTTGAAAAGCACTACCATCTATAGTTACTCTCTGTAGGTTTTTTTTTTTTTCACTAGCATGTTTTTGCGTGTAATCAGACAGTACAAGCCGACATTCTTAAAGCGATAGTTCACCCCAAAATGAAAATGTTGTCATTAATTACTCACCCTCATGTCGTTCCAAACTCTCAAAAAGATCAAGTTACAGGAACGTAGGAAATCATTAAAATAGTCCATGTGACACAGATCCACGTAATTTTACGAATCTACAAGAATTTGTGTAAAACAATAATAACGACTTAATTCAAAAATTCGTCTCCTCCGCATCACGCTATACTCCATTTGAGAATATCACATGTAAACATCATATGCAACGTATGTACATGGACATATTGTTTATGTTCAAAAAGGTTTATGATCAAAGCGTAACGCAAGAATAACGTAAACACCGTATCATGTATGTGATGCTGACACAGAACAGCATTCGTTCTTTATATATGTGATACTCTCCAAAATAGCACAATAGGGTGATGTGCAGGAGACTAATTGTTGAATAAAGTCATTATTATTGTTTTATTTGCACACAAAAAGTATTCTCATAGACTCATAACGTTACCGTTGAACCACTGGTGTCACATGGACTATTTTAATAATGTCTTTGCTACTTTTCTGAGCCTTGATCGTGTTTGTGTCCTTGAGTGCATCAAAAATATCTTGATTTGTGTTCCGATGATGAACGAAGGTCTTACAGATTAAAACGACATGAGGGAGTAATTAATGACAGAATTATTATTTTTTTTTAAAGATCTTTTGATAGGCTACAAAGATTCCTGCATATATAGATATAGATAGATAGATAGATAGATAGATATCTTAAATATGTTTTGTAGACAAATGTAAATTAAAATTAAATTCTTTACCACAATGAAAAACCGAGGAGGTTATACATTCTGCCTCATTACACTTTCTGCTGTATTTAACAGAACCCCTTTAAGGCCAAAGCAGATAATGTTGTAAGTAGGGATGCACTGAATCCAGATTTTTTGGGTTCGGCCGAATACCGAATCCACTGTTTAAGATTCGGCCCAATCCGAAACCGAATACCGAATCCTACTCGCATCCTTATTCCATTAACACAGTAAAACACATTAATGAAGTAAACAACGTCCACAGCAGTGTATTTTTCATTTCATTTTATTTTAACTGTAAAAAAAAAGAAAAAATAAATTATTACGCCAGGATGACAAGTGGGAAAAACTATTTTGACAATTACCATAAGCCTATGCTTACCCAAGTACAAACCAAACCAGTGCAACAATGCAAAGAAAAGTGTTTTTCTTTTCTTTTTTAAAATCGGAATATGTTTGGTGACTACTGAAATTAATGTTATTGAACATTTACTCAATAAACATGGATAGTAGGCCGTTTAGTTTCGTTTATAACAGTAGGCTAGGCTACGATTAGAACAGTAGCCAAATATTACGAAAAATATTACGGAAGATCACACACATCTCCTGCATCATAATTATATTAACGTAAAACCTCTAACCTTTTCACATGAAATGAGAGCCTCCTTTAAAAAAAAACAAGACGCTTTAACATGTGACAGCCGGTTGCGAGTGTGGGAACGAATGTCCCCAGCAGTACTGTGCAGTTTTTGGCAGCAGTGGAAATCGCTGCTGGTTTGTCTTCCACCACTGAAGAGAAAATTGAACATGTAGCTCGACTTGAATCGCCTTCTTTTGGTTGAAAGTACTGCCAAACAAAACTTTTTTTTTTGCTTACGAGTTCCATTTTCAGATTCTCACATGGGCCGTTTACATATCAAGTCTTTTACGCGCTCAAGTCCGTTATTTCAAATGTAGGCGTGCGGTATGCGCGCTCAAAATGGAAGCGACACGCTCGTTTTTTCAAGGCGCGTCCACACCTCTTGGAGTTAAAAACTTCCCAACTTTTCAGAATGCCGAAAGCGCACCGCAGGTCATGTGACAACAACCAACTCAATCAGCTTCCTGAAATTCCCTGTGATTTTTGCGTTTTGGAAGAATGCCCAAACACTTCAGCGTGTTTTACTTTTCTTCGTAAATAATTATTTTAGCAGAGTTACAGCAAGGGTTTTTCGTGGGGGTAATCCATTGCTCAAATGTCCTTGTTGTAACGGAGATCACAGCTGATGGTTGCTTAGCAACGACAGACGCCTCAGGAGCGCAACTGCCCGAGCACTTTGGAAAGGAGAAAGCGACGCACCTAGCGTTTTCCACACGTTTTTGGGCGTGACATGTGAACCATTCGAACGGTCCACATGTAAACACCTTCACATAATCAACAGCCGCGTGACGTCGACCAGCATAGCGCAAGTTTAGGATTCGGTTCGGTGGAAAAAAAAATCTAAGGTTCGGCCGAAACCGAACCCCGTCAAAAAGCCCAGTATTCGGCCAAATCCGAATCCGAATCCTGGATTCGGTGCATCCCTAGTTGTAAGGATCCACCCACCGGCTCAAGAAACAGAGTCCAGCTCCTGGTTGAGGTTGAAGGTTTGATGCCTATTCAGTCTTTTACCTGCGCTTCTACATTTATCAGGATTTAGTTTACATTTTAGTCTGGCTCCATGTTCAACCTGACTACAAGTGATAATCAAATTTAGGCAATGTTTCTAAAAATAAACTGATCACAAATTTTGAATAAGTATTAATTTAGATATTTGATTATTCTGGAAATCCCATACTTTCAATTATTTGTTCATTAATGACCCAGTGTTGATTAGTAATTCGCCTGGCCAACAGTGAACACACGGCACAAACTCACAGTTCTGTTCTTACTCAGAGGATACAGGGGGATTGTTATACCTTTAAATATGCTGCTAGCACATAATAAAAAGAGTACTTTTCTAGTTAAGAAAACTTGTTAAGGCAGTGACAGTCAGAAATCAGAAGGTCCCTAAAGGTGTCCCCCATGGTTCCCTCATTGGTTCTTCTGTATGATCTATCCTGGATGCAGATTAGGGGTGGAACGCTTCAACTTTTTAATGGTTCGGTTTATTTTATCATATCATTAAGAATATTCTATCTAACTACAAGCAACAGAACAAATAAATAAAAAAGAGTAAAGATACAAATAAAATAAACAGATTTTCAGGGTTATATTTAGGCAGGTCTAGCATTAGTTTTTAGCTACAGAAATGTAATAAAGTAATCAAATGTATACATTAAATATTATTCTTTATTAAAGTTATAAAATCTTTTTAATCAAGAGCTGTTAGTGATTTCTTTGTTGTTGCTGTTCGATTAATATAAAGACTGTCACTTTAAGAGAATGCACTGATCCAGTAGACCTATGTTCAGCCGGCTCTGTCTGCTGTAGGATACTTACCAAAACATCATTTTAGTGTGAATTTGTCCATTTAAACAATACTTCAGAGAGAGCTTATATTTGCACACGATCTGAGGCAAGGGTTTGTGCACTTTGAAAGATCGCATGCACAAATCTTCTCAGTCTCACTGTTGTTGTAATGTCTGGGAAGTCAGAATATTCATCCATCAACAGAAACAATTATTAACTGAAACTGCTTGTTTTACGTGTCATTTATAGCAAACCATATTACAGATGCTCTGTCAGATTTAAGTTGAACCGCGGTCTAAGCACGTGCAGAACCGTGTGTGGTGAACTGAATGGTTCGTCTTAATTAATATCTCTCTGCCTTTTTAAAATAACCATTAATTAAATCTCTTTATATCTTGTTTTTTTTTTCCTGTATGGGGATACTTGTAAGTAATACTGCTTCATCATGGATGAGGGAATTTATATTTAGTTTGATTTGGAAGAGATATTTCTGCTTAATTGAGTCTGATATGCGATAGAGACAATTATGAGAAAGCTGCATGAGAGATGCAGATTAATAGATAATACAGAAAATAGTGTGGTTTATAAATTACTCAAAATGGAGAATATCAACTGGTAATGTATGTAATTTATGTTATTAAATTTAACAATACTGCTAAATAGGAAAGTTGAAGTGTAAGCAAGCCAAAGGTGACAGTGGCAAGGAAATGGAGGAAAAAATAAAAAATAATAAAAACCTTGGGAGAACCCAGATTCAGCCGGGGACCAGACGAATCAACATGTGTGATTTAATCACAAGTCAAACTGTGGATCTTTCTGAATTTCTTTCTGAATATTTCTCCCAGCTCCTTCTGCTCGAAGTAAACTTATCCCAAGAAATGGATCGCCATCGCAATCTGTCTGGATCCGGTGATGACAGCGATGCTTCAGATAAGAGTATTGATCGTCCTCCTTACTTTAACTGTAAGTCCATAAATTACATGATGAATTTTTTATCCACATTAATTTTGTGTTCAAAATAAATAAACAAATGATCCTTAGAAATCACATCCTCATGTCAAATAGAGATGAAAATGATTTAGAATTAAAAACAAAGACAAATCAAATAAAGTTATTTGTACTGGCAAATATTTAATCTTTATCATAATCTTTGGAAATGTTTAATATCAAATGCAGGTGCTGGGAGTAAACCAGAGGAGATAATACAGTGGTAAGAGTTTCCTTGCTCTAAGTCTTGGCTTCATCTGTTTATTGATGTTATTAGAAGTACAGTAATTTTAAAGCTACATTATGGCAAATATTTAGTTGCTAAATACTTGTAAGAGTACTTATATAGTAGTAAATCATACAGTGTACTATATACACATGCAGAACATATGCTCTCAATGGCAAGGATTGTAAAATCATAAAGCATACAAAATACATTTTAAATATCCTTTAATCCTGATAAAGGTTTTAATATTTCAGGAAACTTCAAACTGTTGATACATTCAAAAGATCCTCTGAGGAACTAAAGTCAGAATATGATAAAAATCATCCCATACTCAGTGATCAAATAAAGAAGCTGAATGACTTCACTGATGAGATTGAATCTGTGCACAAGAGCACTACAGTGGGCAGTTTGGTTGGAGCATCAGTTGGAGCATTTGGAGGAATGACAGCACTAGTGGGTCTGGCTTTATCTCCATTCACATTAGGAGCTTCTTTGTCTCTCACTGTTGTTGGAGCTGTTGCTGGAGTAACTGGAGGAGTAACAAGTGCAGCATCAAACTTCACTAACATGCTCAAGCAAAGAAACCTACGTCCGACTGTTGAGAAGATCATCTGTGATTTCCTGGAGACAATCAAACCAATGACTGAGCGTCTGAGTATAATTTCTTACATCACTGAAGATATTCAACAGAACAATGAGATATTGAATAAGCTGAAGTTTCAGACACCAGTAAGAGGTTTTGATGATGTATTAAAGATAGTGAAAGTAGCTGATGTGGCTCTAGTTGGAAAATATTGTGCAGAGGCTGCCAAAGACATCCGTGTGTATGTTAAGGCTGTCAGTGCTGCACGTGGAGCTGCAGGAGCTGCCAAAGCTATGCGTGCTACTGCCGAAGCTGCTAAAGAAATCCGTATAGCAGCAGCAACCACTGGTGTACTATCAGTTCTGTTTCTTGCTCTTGATGTTGCTTCTATTGTTCAAGATTCAAAAGAGATCGCTGAAATGAATCAACCAGCAAAAGAGAGAAAAGCAGAAGAAATCAAATCAGAAACTCTGAAGTTTATTCATTACACGAGACAAACAGCTTCTCAATTTCAGGAGACTCTAGATAAAATTAAACATGTCATAAACACTTCAAACAAAATGTTGCGAAACAACACACCACCCAGACCCAGAGATCAATGATCACACAGTTATTAAAAAAGAAAGGAAAAATGATTTTTTTTTTTTTTTTCAGGAGTCTTGTTCTTTTGTTTCTAATTTGGTTTTCCAAGTTATGTGGAATTTTGAGCGGAAAAACTAAATGTTAACCAAAATAAAATTCAAAATGAAAAAAAAGACAAGAAACTATAAATGTGTAAATAAATATGATATATAAATATTGTACATACGGTCACAAATGAAGCAGTATACGATAGTTTATCAGATATTTGGGGACATTTTAAAATATATTCAAACAGAAAAAAAATATTTTAAATAGTACAATATTACTGTTTTTTTTGACTGCTAGTGTAAATATGAAAATGAAATATGAACTGTTTCTGTTCGATATACGTTTACTCCTGAAACACATTATCTGACTGATATCACTGATTGATTCTTCATTTGACATATTCTTAAATGTATTATTTTGAAGTATTATTTGCTGCCAATTGATTGGTGTATCCATTTTCTATTTAATTGTTTGTAATTATTTTATGATGTATTATTTAGAGCAATTTATCTGTTAAAATAGAAATGCTGATTGTTTTTGTGCCAAATAAATGTACAGTGAGCTAAACATCAGTGGGAGAAAACTAAACGCATTAATAATGGATGCTGCATTATTTTCTATTAAAAATAATGTTAATAATGATCATATCTCTTAGTATATGTGAAATGGAACACAACATTTAGTTTTAACAGTATCAGTTCCCAGACTATTGATAGCAGTAGTCCTCTGAGGATGTTTCATCACCTCTGACACTTGACCTCTGAACCTGGTTATTTCTGATCAGACTCGAGACCTGTCGCTCCACCATCAGTTCAGAATTTGACTTGTCATCTGTTTTCAGTCTTTACTAGATTTAATTATAGGCTAAAATAAACTGAATGCATGTCCTGATTGTATATTAGCTCTATGATGTAAAGATTTGACCTCCTGTCCCTTGCCTCACATTGACATTAGTGAATATTAACTTGAACTGACAATAAAAATACATTTATAACAGTATTTATTATTTTTGTTAATGTTAGTTATTGAAAATTAACCTGTTTTTGAACTGTTTCCAGTGAAACTATAAAAATACACAAGCCACATTATAAATTAAACACAATTAATCAACAAGAATAATTACATCTGGTATTCCTGCACAAACTCTAGTCATTGTAACACTTCTTCAGTATAAAGTAGGTCAGTTAATGTACGACTGGCAGAAATATACAGGAAAAAAAAATCAATTAAAGATGCAATCAAACAGACGATGAACTCTATTAACAGCAATTATTATACAAACCCGATTCCAAAAAAAGTTGGGACTGTACAAATTGTGAGCAACAAAGGAATGGAATAATTTACAAATCTCATAAACTTATATTTTATTCACAATACAATACATGTAAATCAAATGTTGAAAGTGAGACATTCTGAAATGTCATGACAAATATTGGCTCATTTTGGATTTCATGAGAGCTACACATTCCAAAAAAGTTGGGACAGGTAGCAATAAGAGGCCGGAAAAGTTAAATGTACATATAAAGAACAGCTGGAGAACCAATTTGACACTTATTAGGTCCCTTGGCAACATGATTGGGTATAAAAAGAGCCTCTCAGAGTGTCAGTGTCTCAACCGTCTGACTGAGGCCAGCCTAAAAACATGCTCAGGACAGTTGACAGGCCACTTCTGCCCGTCGTCACGAAAGCTTATCATTTTCACGTGTTTTTAAACCTTGCCAATTCAAACATTCAAAAGAGTTTAAAGCATCCAAACACTAGATGCGGAAAAGCTCAACTGAGTGGCTGGTTACTCGCGCACTGTGTTCGGTACACACGCAGAGAGAGAGCCGAAAATCAGACAGCGACCCTGAACCGAGCTCTCCTTCAGGAAGTTCTCCTCGAACTTCCTCCTGCACCTGAACAAATCACAGTTTGAACAAACAGAAAAAGATGTGAAAGAGCCCAATTCAGCACCGTGGTGTTCTGGTGTTCAGGCTCACGCAGAGAGAGGCATTTAAAAACTGTTGAACACTGAATTTGCCTTTTTATGCTCTTGTACCATATATATACAACGTGTCAAAATATCCGTATTGGAAAGTATGTTTGAAAAAACTGTCGGTTATGTCTTAAGTGAAAGTAAACAGTTTAGAAAAAAATCGGTTGTGTATAATATTGGATGCATTCATTGTCTCTTAAAGTGACCGCGGCCAATTTAGCTACTAGCTGCTGTAATGTTAATCCAAGAAAATGAAAGAAAGAAAATCAAACACTGCCCTTGACTGACTTTGTAGTTTTAAAAATAATTAATGCACAGTCAAACCAACAATTATTCAGACACCAGATATACTAGTACTATAGTAGTAGTTGCAGGACACCAGCCTATAATTTATGAAAGTGAGTAATACAAAATAAAGCGATCTGTGACATATTATACCCAAATATTCTTCATACAGTGGACTATAGTTGTCTGAAGTTTTGGTTGATTGTTATCCATTACATACATTTCTATCAAAGTTACCTGACTTTATCAAGATGAATTTGTTCGGATACAGTTTAACTCTGAGTTCTTGTCATATTTTATTACCATTTTCTAAACTATAGCAAATAAACTGTGATAATGTGAGAAATGTTGAAGGTGTCTGAATACGTTTTGGTTTGACTGTATACTTAATTTTCACAGTGAAGACTCATTAAACCATTTCAAACAGGGCCCACTGGTACAAACCAGCACCGGGGCCCTGCAAACTCCAGCTATGGCCCTGTCGGTGAACACAATCCACCGTACCATTCGCTGTTATCAGCTAAAACTCTATAGGTTAAAAAAGAAGCCATATCTAAACATGATCCAGAAGCGCAGGTGTTTTCTCTGGGACAAGGATCATTTCAAATGGACTGTGGCAAAGTGGAAAACTGTTCTGTGGTCAGACGAATCAAAATTTGAAGTTCTTTTTGGAAAACTGGGACGCCATGTCATCCGGACTAAAGAGGACAAGGACAACCCAAGTTGTTATGAGCGCTCAGTTCAGAAGCTGCATCTCTGATGGTATGGGTTTGCATGAGTGCGTGTGGCATGGGCAGCTTACACATCTGGAAAGGTGAGCACCATCAATGCTGAAAGATATATCCAAGTTCTAGAACAACATATGCTCCCATCCAGACATCGTCTCTTTCAGGGAAGACCTTGCATTTTCCATCATGACAATGCCAGACCACATACTGCATTAATTACAACATCATGCCTGTGTAGAAGAAGGATCCGGGTCTGAAATGACCAGCCTGCAGTCCAGATCTTTCACCCATAGAAAACATGTGGTGCATCATAAAGAGGAAGATGTGACAAAGAAGATCTAAGACAGTTGAGCAACTAGAAGCCTGTATTAGACAAGAATGGGACAACATTCCTCTTCCTAAACTTGAGACACTTATCTCATGGTGTAGATTCTGATGTTTCTCATTTGTTTCACAAAAAAAAAAAAAAAAGTTGCTCGAACAGAAGCGTCTGCTAAATGAATGAAATGTAAATGAGTAGATGCTGTCAGGAGCTACAGAGTCCAGAGGAGACTTTAATGTTCTGTGCTTTTATAAAAGAGAAACAAGATCAGTTAATAAAGTCACACATGCTCTTCAGTATTACTGAAACTGATGGACTTTATTTATATCTTACATCATGTCTGATCTTCTGTAATTGATGAGAGCAGTTCTTCACAGCTGTGTGTGGATCAGAGACTGGGAATAGAAGTAAGTTATGAAATATTAACAGTCTGGGTTGGGTTACAGCAGCTACAAAACACCATTTTAATTCATTGTAAAAAATATAGAAATCTTAAGAGAGAATAAAACACACATCTGTTATCTTCATCATTTAGATACATGCACTGATGCAGAACATCAGGAGCTCACACAGACCTAGAAATTCATATAATAATGTTCAGTTAAATGTAATAATGTTCTGCTTACACAGTGGTCTTATATCACTGCAGCTTCTCCATCTGACGATCTTCACAAACTCCATGTTTCCACTGCTTTGAGTCTTCATCTATTTTGTTCATTTTTACTCCTTATTTCCATCTAATCAACAAAAATGAAATGAAAAACCAATCAATATGAATCTTCTCCCCAGAATAACATAACAGCAGTTATAACTAAACATATATCTGAATGAGTTAATAACAGAGAGTTGGTTTAGAGAGCAGTGCTCTGTTGAATGTGACCTTTTATAAAGTTATCCAACATTATTATTCACTACTGCATTCATATGTAACTGTAACACAACAAGCATGTTTGTATGTTCAGAAAAGACAATCATCTTAATGTGTCTGAGGGGTTTATTGCATTTATTCTATTTGAAGACAGGTTAAAACTAGGCAGAAGACTCACCCATTTATTTTTAGTTATTTATTTTAGTTACACTTCTATATTACACTACATCGGTTGACCAACCTGTTCTTTAATATTATTACCGTTAAGTATTCAAGACTAAATATAATTACTCAGAAGCTTTTTTTTAACTCAATTAAACCCACCAGGATATATTGTATTAAATTAAGATATTAATTATATTTAACTGCTGTTTGATAAACATATAAACATGCTTATCACAATTACTTACTGAAAGATCACAATCAGCACAGCGCTGCTCTCTAAACCAAAATCTCTGTTATTAACACATTCATTGATCGTTTTTCTTTTTTTTTTTTATTAAATTTGTATTGCTTAAATTAGATGGATGTTAGGAGAAGTCCTGGGGATGTATCTTTGTGTAACCCACCCAAAAAATCAAGTTGATTGACAGTATCTCTGATGCTTAAGAATAATATTTTCTTTATTCACATTCATGTTTTTGTGATATATGTTTTTTTTTATTCATTACTTAATGTGCTTATTTGTGAAATATATCAGCTGCTGATATAATCTGATTTAATCTGTCACTCTTTGTGTTTAGTTTAACGGGATTTCTTCTTAAGAGTCAGAGTTCACCTGGTCCTCGTGGTCTTGAGTCTTCAGGTGTGTGTTAACACAATGCCAAAGAGAAAGACATCAGCAATGATCTTAGAGAAGCAATTGTTGCTGCTATCAATCTGTGAAGAGTAAAACAGCCATTTACAACAATATGAAGTCCATTATTCTACAGTGAGGAAGATTATGAGTGGAAAACATTCAAAAAGTGAACATCCCGTCACATTCACCCCAAGATCAGACTATGTTTCGCTCAGAGAAATGGAAATTGTTAAAAGGTTAAGTTCATGATAGTATACTTAGACATATTTGGGACCAGTATGACATGTTTGGATGGCTTGCCAGTTGAAAGCCTCTCCTATCTAAAAAAAAACCACACACACACAAAAAAAACAGCACAGTTCAAGTTTGCAAACTTGCATCTGAACAAACTATAAAACTTCTGGAACAATGTTCTTTGAAAAGACGAGAATAAAGTGGAGATGTTGTACTGTGTCCCAAAGTATTAAAACCTGAGGACATCTGTCTGACAGCTAGAGCTGAGTAATTACTGAGTGATGCAGCAGGACAGTGATCAATAATGATGGTGCAATATTTCATGTGTTGTTGTTCATCTGAGGTGTTATTTTCCAAATTTTAAATTTTTACTTTTTTCTTATGTCCTGATACAGAAAACCATGGAACCAATAAGGTTTTTCACATGACTGTAAACCATGACATCATGTTTCTGTGAACATGATCCGTGATCTAGATGTATTTTATCCCCATGACATGTGATGAGTCTCTTTATACTCCGTGTGTGATATTATTATGATCCTCATCCAGCTGCAGATCTCTGATTCTCTTCACTGACTTCAAACTAAACACCTTTGAGACTGAAAATACAGTTCTGCCATCTAGTGGACAAACAAGACAACCACTCTTAATATTCTATGAATTATGATAAATATAAAACTTAGATATTGTTGCCTTTTTCTCTTATAATGCATTAAATTCTAGTTAATATGAGTGACGTTCTTTTAGGTTAATTTGGTGAATGTAATTCAGTTATGAACTCACAAATAATAATAATTGTGATTTTGCATTGTGTGTGTATTTTAAATGTCAGAATTTTTAGAAACAATCTTTGATTCCATTACATTACATAAAAGGACAGATACATGGTAAGCATAAAATTTCCAGATGCCTATTTATATCATATATTACATTTAGGTGTATGGTATATAATCCACTTCAAGATATCATATTTAAAATATCAATGTAATATATCTGCCCTAATGAAGAGCCCCTTGGCATTTTGACACTTGACAGAGAATAGTGACTTCCTTTCTTTGTTTTCATGCTTTGAGCATTTCTTCAGTGCACAATAGTTCCTACATGTGCGCTATTTTGAGAGAGTTCATGTTCAGCTGATGACGGACAAACATCAGCTCCAAAACAGAATACATAAACAAATACATACTTGTATAGACTGTACGTTAGCAGAATCCAGAATATTTTACATTTCTATCCTTTATATCCTATTTTGAGCCTCAGGCAGATTTTACGATACACGGCAGAAATGATTATCATGACGTACTTTAATTTCTGGATTTCTGGCCGTTTCCTGTTTCCGGAAGTTCCGTGTTCGCAGTGGAGAGATCAGCAATAACCTAAACCTGCGCGAGCGGAGCTGTGATCTACTCTAAATCTCAATCATGGCCTCCTCAAGCACCGAAGTAGTGACAAAAGGTAACTTTCTGCCATTATGAATGATTCGAGATTACATTTCAATAAATTAATTGTTTATCTTAAGTAGATACACGTTTTAGTACTTACGTTTTACTTTCGTTTTGCACGCGTTATGTGAAGTAGGCCTACTGTTTACGTACATATGTGAAAATAACTTTATTAAGCTTTATTCGTTGTTGATTCCATGTCGTATTGTCATTTCATAAAAAACAAAACAAAAAAAAACAAACATTTTTTTAGAGGAACGCTGCAATGCAATTACAAATATTATGTAGGCTATTAAGTATGCTTGAAATTGCAACAATATACATGCTGTGAATTCCTTTGAAATAAACCTTAAATCTAGGGTTTTCATTCTTGAAAAAATGTTAAGTTATATTTTATAGAAGTCCAATCATAAGTAGTTAAAATAAGAAAAAAATAACACTATTATGACCAGACTATTGTAACCATATATTGTCATATATGATAATATTTCCCAAATAACTTTTTTAAATCAAATATTTTGAATATTTTAATTTGCTAAAAATAATAATAATAATAATAATTAAATTAATGTAATCTCTCTCTCTTTCTCTCTTTTAGGTAGAAGGGGAAGCTTTGATTTAGATCCTCCAGATAGTGAGTATATACAGTATACATATGGTCACAATAAATGCAGTTTGCTTGGTTTTTTGCTTAATTTACTGAGAAATCTGTCATTCCATTTTATTTTGAAAATTAGTTTTAATTCTCTCACACTTTCCAGTGTCCATAAGAAGGATGGTGCTGGTAGGAAAGACTGGAGCAGGTAAAAGCTCTTCTGCAAACACAATCTTGGGCAGGAGAGTCTTCAGAGCCGCTAGTAGTGGTTCATCTGTGACCAAAGAATGCTGGAAAGAGACCGCAGAGGTGGCCAGAAGAGAAATTATGCTGGTAGATACTCCCGGTCTGTTCGACACAGATGTCTCAGAGGAGTATCTGAAACAGGAGATCAGTAAATGTGTGAATATGACAACGCCTGGACCTCATGCCATCATCCTGGTCATTCAGCTTGGTCCATTCACAAACGAGGAGATGATGTCTGTGGAAAAATTGAGAGCCATATTCGGAGAAACAGCAGACAAACACACAATCATCCTCTTCACCCATGGTGATGAACTGAGCAGCTCTATTGAAGAATACATGAGTAAAGCTGATGAGAACCTGAAAGAAATCCTGAGGCGCTGTGGAGGAAGATATCATGTGTTCAATAATAAAGACATGGAGGACCGTATTCAAGTTCTGGAGCTCCTGGAGAAAGTAGATGACATGATCGCTGCTACTGGAGGTGGATTTTACACTAGTGAGTCTTACCTTGGTGTGCAGCTCCTGCTGAAAACTAAAGAAGAAGAGCTGAAGCAACTCTATGAGAAGAAACTACAAGAAAAAGAGAGAGAACTAGAGTCCAGATTTAATGAAGAAAAGAGGGAATTACAGCAGATAATAGAAACACTAACAGCATCAGAGCAGGAGAAAGAAGAAAAGATACAAGAGCTAAAAAGAATAAATTGGAGGAACATGTGTAAAATGATGGAGTACAAACGATATTATGAAACCAAACTCAGAGAGGTCAGACTGGAGGCAGAACTGACTCATATAAATGAGAGAAAAATGATGGAGATCTTAACCAAGCTACAAAACCTCCAGATGTAATCATAGATTGAAATGCATTACATAGAATGATGCAATATTATTACAGCAAATACTGTATCGTTGCTTGTATATACAAACTTTTTTACTGTAAATCTCATTATAATATGGTAAGTTTTCTTACTGGATTCTGATTGGTCAGCAGCTGCTGTGTTTTATTCGTGATAAAGCACGGCTATGACCACTAAACCCATTGCATCTGTGTATCACTGAGCATAATAATATCATGTTTCATGTCCCACTTTAGGAAATGTGGTTTTGGAAAGTGGGACAGTATAATTAGCCTGATGTGGGACAGTACTTAAGTCAGTGTTGTTATGCAATATTATAATGCTGTTTTTGCAGATGGAGTTATAAATGTTGATGCAAGGAGATATAATGATTTAACCTCTGTAGGTTGTTCTATTAAGGTAGTTTACTAAGGCTTTTGCAGGCTAATGATTGTATTTGTTGTTTAATAAAATAGAAAAGATTTGGCAAAATGGTCTTGGCATTTTTATTTTAATCAATTCACTGCACGTTCATGAATTCAGACGCGAGGTTGAATATAGCCTAAAGATTGTTCAAACTGTGGGTTGATGTTTTTTTTTTTTTCTGCAAGTTGCAAGATTTTGTATTTTGGCTTCAAATAGGCCTAGGTATTATTTGCCTGATGATGTTCACTTATTCATATTTTATCCAACAATAACCAAGAGAATTACTAACTTTTAAGATTGTATTATTCTACAAGTAACATTTACCTTAGACATAACATTTCATTTACATCCTCGAAGTGAAAAACCAACCGAACCATTTACATTTTCCACATCACATGCATGTGAATATTAGCTATCATTATGTGATAGAGAAGGCTCTGCTATAAGGAATGTATTCTACTGGTTCATTCCTGGTTCAAAACAAATAAGCAATAGCACAAATAAATACAATAGAATAAAGTAACAAATAAAATGAAAGGTGCTTTAAGTTTGCAGGTGGGTCATAAATTAATATTCAGGTACAGAAATATTAATATATAGGCTACATGTAGTAAATACTCCACTGTTTTGGTGTATTTAATGGATTTTGATCTTTAGGTTTAGGATAATGCACATTTATAAATATGAATATATACATCTTTATTTGTATATGGCAGTAGCCGTCATTTGTCAAAACTTCTGCTTCAGTTATAAAATGGCAAATAACAGAATCAATTTATTAAAAACTCAACTATGGAGACGGTTCAGATTCTGCTGTAAACCAGCTATGAGAGACAGTAGTGTCACTAACGTCGGTGTACCTATATAAAAAACCCACTGCCTTAAAACAAATCATATTTTCACAACAATTTCCTTACAATATGTCTAGTACGACAGCCTCCTGACTGAACTCGCCATGTTTCTCTGCTGACGTCAGTCTCTTTCCTCTCCATTTTGTGTTCCTGTGGCTCCGCCTTTTGCAAACGAAAGTATTTTTTCGCTTTAAACTGACGCTACACTTTTCGGCACTCGAGGTCAGATCCAAAAATTAATGTGTATTCCAGGGTTATGTTTTTTCTGTGTGGTAAGTTTTACAAAGTATAAATCTGATTTATCCTTAACCGTAATGATTTTATGTCGTGTAAATTAATGTTGGGGAGAGCGGGGACACCAATGTTTCTTTTCTCCCGCTGCATGCTAATGCTGTGACTTTCTGTGTCTTGCATCATTTATTAAATCATGTTTATTATGTCATATAATACCAAACGAGTATGTCGAGAGTGAGGGTCATAATACAGACAGTCTGATTCAGCCAGATATCTATACGAGGCCGTTTCTGGACATGGGCTTATCTTTCAGGAACTTCACTCTCTAGCTTTTAGCCTTAGCTTAGCTTCTCCATCTCCACTTATTGATTTGCCAGTTTTAATTTTTTATGCATAAAAACAACTTGATGGAAACATGACTAGGCCTACTGTTACATCATGTTGAGAATTTATATTATATTATGTTAATTTAATTAAATATTTTAAACGATTCATGTTTGTACAGTCGTTTGTACAACATAAAATGAAAATGTAATTTAATCTTTATTTGCAAAAATAAAGGACAAAATATATTTATTACATATTAACAAGGTCATAGTCAGGTATATTTAGAGCCACACAAAAATCTAGCTGTTACTTGTGACCCAACTGACGCGCTCGAAAGGAACTCATCTTCTGTTCACAGCGAAATTATTCTGAAATCTTTCTACATTTGCACAAAATACCACGTTATTGATAGACCACAATTATGAGTTATTGGCCACAGCAAAATATATATCTTGTCTGCCACATTATCTTTTTTAATTATGTTTTTCTGAAAAATGGTACTTTTGTCCCCCCTCTCTCCTAAGCTATCATGGTTTAACACTGAGTATTTTGTTTAGAGCAAACTGTGGAAGTGATGAGATGATATTACAATTACATTAAGCTTCAACCATTAACCTCTCGGGCTACTTCCACATTATTGACGACAACACACAATAACCATCATTATTATATTAGTTCTGTAGTCCAGTTGTTTTAAAACCGTATTTTTTTTTTTTTTAATGCTTGCATGTTTGCACGTTTATAAGACAGTACAAGCTGACATTATCATGATTTTTTCTGGGATAGTTCACCCAAAAATGAAAATGCTGTCATTAATTACTCATCCTCATGTCGTTCCAAACTCACAAGAAGATCAAGTTCCAGGAACGTAGCAATGAGATCATTAAAATAGTCCATGTGACACGCATCCATGTACCGTATGAAGTCTATATATAAGTCTACTATAAGCTTTTTAATAGTCACACTTTTTTCATAGTTTGGCTGGTCCTGCGACTTATAGTCAGGTGTGACTTATTTATCAAAATTAATTTGACATGAAACGACAGAAATGAACCGAGAGAAATGAACCGAGAGAAATGAACCAAGAGTTCACATTACCGCCTCCAGCCGCCAGAGGGCGCTCTATGCTGCTCAGTGCTCCTGTAGTCTACACTGAAGACATAGAGCGCTCTCTCACGGCTGGAGACGGTAATGTTTTCTCTTGATTCTTGCTTCTAAATAAATGCGACTTATAGTCCAGTGCGACTTGTGTTTGTTTTTCCTCATCATGACTAGAGCCCGACCGATATGGATTTTTGGGGGCCGATGCCGATATTAACTTGAAAAGAGCCGATTTATAAGCCGGTATTTTGATTTTGAAAATAAACTGGATATTAGACCCATTTCCTATAAACTGCACTTACACAACATTCAATAGCAAAATATCTGCCTGTTCTATGTATGTGGGCTGTATAAACCATTTTCCAGAAGGGATTATGTTAAAGCCTTAGATTACAGTCTCAATGACTAAACAATTGCACATCAAAAGTATATATTTTTTAATGATCAAAAAACAGTCTGATTTTAAACATTTAACACTTCTACTTTCTTCCAGTTGAAGCTGGTTTTAACAGTCTGTGTGTGTACTGTAAATAAATTATAATACTAAAGTTAAAGTATTTGCAGAAGTAGTCCCACACTTTGCTGCTACAACATTCACCTTTTTCAGGTATCTGTAGGGCAGAAAGAGAGACAGAGAAAGAATAAGCATGTGTATTAATAATATCACCATGTATCATTACTCATGTCATCATTAGAATTATAATAATAATAAACAGGGATCTCCTACATAGGCAAAAATTATATATTTATATATATATATATATATATATATATATATATATATATATATATATATATTAGGGATGTCAAATTTCGATTATTTCCATGATCGATCGTCGTTTAAATTAACGATCAATTAATCGATTAATCGTTAACCATAATACTGCAAAATGCGTCTATTGTAGGCACGCAGTCAGCGGTATGACAGGATGTGCAAAAGCCACACACACACACAAAACGCTTTCTCACTTGAATTAAAGAGGTTTTAGTCTGAATAAAATGCTAGTAGCAGGATTATAAAATGAATAGATGCGATTATGATCATTTGATAAAATGAAGAGAGCGCGCCATACTTTTGAGGTCATTTTACTTTGTTGACAGTTTCCAATCCCGCATGGAGAATGCTGAATGCGCCTCTTTAAATGGTTTTGTGGTGCTCGTTGTTGTATTTTAAAGCACAATTGCAATGTTTTCAACTGACATTATTGTATAAAATTATCCGAAATGGGGAGCGCGTGTGACTGCGCTGCACATTAAGTGAACTACATCGGCGCTGCTGCACCAAAACACAGTTGCTCACATTAATTTGATCCTGCTGGATTCTGTCCTAGAAAATGTCAGATTTTTAAAAATCCGGCATACAGCGCATTAGATCGTGACAGTGCATGCGTGCAGACGAGGATGAGCGAGCGCGGCTTTGGCTAGATTTATTTGGAGGTTATTGCTCATGTCTCATTTGGCACAAATCGAAATGTTTCCATATTCGCAATGTATTTGAATGTTAAACTATTATTTATAATGTAAACTAGGCTTGTAGTTAACACGCATTCGCATATAGACGGAAAATATTATCCTCTTCATATGAGCAAAAACGTCCTTGGCATAACAGCAGAGTGGACCGGTATACTACGGTCTATTTAAACTGACCTTTTAATGTTTAGTTGACTATTTTATTTTGATAATGAACAGACTGCGATGTAAGTTTGAATCGCTAGAATATACGTGTGCAGCAGGCTCCGGGGCGATCGAAACAGCTGAGACATTAAAAAATATATATATATTTTCCGCAAAAGTGTTTACTTTCATTTGTGCACACTCACAATAAAAACAGAAGATTTGTGCTCTTGTAAAATAAAGCAAACAAACAGAATGCGTTGTCATCCTTTTTTTTTTTTTAGTGAACTTATGGAGCGCCCACACTTCTGTTTTAAATCCGTTAATCTTAATTAGCCTATTTAAGTCGGATATATTTCGCATAGCCTATTTAAAAAAAAAAAAAAAAAAACATTAAAACAAATTGTTATTTTTATGTTGGGCCTATTAGTAGGCTATAAATTTTCCTTAAAGCATCCCATTTTGTCCCAGGGCTTAGAACCTGTGCCCTAGTCAGGTCCATGCAGAAACTTGTGAACGATGCTCGGCGTCACCGTTTAGTGACAGCAGTGAATGCTCCAGGAATGTGTCGGTCACAGCGCCTATTAATCGCTGTTTTGAATCCAGCAATTATTTATTTAGAAATGATAAGATCTGATTATGACAAGTGTGGTATAAAAGCTTTGTTTATTAGAGGAATAATAGGTTAACTGGAAAATGTTAGATCGCGACCATGCTTTTGGACCCCATAGTCTTCATTTACGCGGCTTTGTTCTGGTTTGCCGGTTGGTCACGAATTTCCACAAATTCAGTATATTTAGGCATTGTTTCTTTTCCTAAATCTTCATAGTCTAACCCTCTAATTTCCCAGGTTTATTTTATTATCTTTCGCTTTTAATAACTGTTTTCGCATCTCTTACTGTGGTAAACATGGGAAGGGAAATTAAAGATTTCATGAATTAAGAATTCGTTCGATTTATTAATTTGTTCCCTTATTTCACTTAAATCATGGGTTATTTAGGGAACAAAATTAATGAAACATGGACAATTGCCACATTAATAATTCGTAGGAATGAATTAACAAGTTGTAGGAATGAATAGACTACCTGTCCTGTCACTGTGTCCCGCAGCCCTGCAAAGCGCACGATATAAAACAGTTATCTGATGAAATGATTAGTAACTACATTTCTATTGCATTTAATGTTGAAGAACTTTTATGTTGTTTCTATTTTAATGTACTTTAAAGTTTAAATCACATTAAAAGCTTAATTTGTACATTGTGAATGAATGATGATGCTTTTATATATCGTCACCGTCACTCACAGCCGCTCGCACGTGTTGAGTGCGCATGAGCCGCACGCAGCCCAACATTGAATCGGTTAACCGACCATCGATAGCCTTAATCGATTGCATCTCTTATCGACAATTAATCGATCATCGATTAATCGTTGACATCCCTAATATATATATATATATATATATATATATATATATATATTATTTATTATTATTTGTCAAGCAATAGGTATGACATATTACCTACTTATGTTTAACCATATTATTACAACATTTTCCTGTTATGTCTGTAAAGCTGCTTTGAAACAATCTGTAAAAAAGAAAAAAAAAAAAGAAAAAAGCGCGTGTTCAGCTCATATTTATTTACATGTCCCCTCTGGTTTAATCATTTCTGACGCACCTACTGTAGTTACTGTAACTACACTATATTTGCTCTCACAGACACATTCACAACGGACCCATATATCTTCTCCTCTTCTCTTTGTGCAGGGAAGCAACGCGCACGCATCGATTTAAAAACATCTCAACTATTCAGAATGCCGCAAGCGCACCGCGGGTCATGTGACAAGAACTAACCAATCAGCTTAATCCTTTCCCGTAACAACGTTGAAAACTGAGCCAAGATGAAGGAACAGCTTATCATAGTTGTATATGGATTGCCATTTTGAAATAAATTTAGTAGCAGAGCTACTGAAAGCGATTTTTAGTGCTGCAAATCCATTTATCCTTTGCTGAAATTTCCCCATTCTCATGAAGAGAGCACGTCATGGTTGCTTAGCAAATGCAGACGCCTCAGGAGTGCTTCTGCCCGAGCGCTTTGGAGAAGGAAAAAGCGGCGTGCCTAGCGTTTTCCACGCGTTTTTAGGCGCGATATGTGAACGGCCCCTTATGCGGTCATTATGTGGGAAACACTGCAGATATATTTAGAATAAGATAAACGCTAAAGTTATAGTTTGACCTCTTATTAACGTTAGCGCTCTTCCACTGATAACATGGTATTAGCTTTGTGGCTAATCTAATATAGCAATGCATTAGCAGCTGTAAGTGTTGTTACAGAATATTTAGAAGTGATAATGATAGGACCGTTAGCTAGAACTACCACACTGTTTTTATATAGAGTGTATGAACTAAATCATCTCACAAGACGAACGACAGACACCTTCAAAACAGTACATCTCTGTGGCTTGGCTGATCGCTTTCTTCTATAGTGGAGTTGCAGACTCTCTTCAACTGCGGAGCTCCCTCTGGTGGGCAAACTATGCAACACTCATAACATGAGTGAAGCATGATCTGTTTCTCATGTTTCATCGGCCGTTATAAACGCTGATGCCGATTTAAATACAATGAGCTCATATCGGCCGATAATATCGGCCGGCCGGTATATCGGTCGGGCTCTAATCATGACATATTTTTGGACTGATGCATCTTATACTTAGGTGTGACTTAGGTCCGAAAAATACTGTAACTTTACAAATCTACGAGAATACTTTGTGTGTAAAACAATAATAACGACTTAATTCAACAATTTGTCTCCTCCACATCACGCTATACTCCATTTGAGAATATCACATACGTAAACAACATATGCAACGTATGTACATGGATACATTGTTTACGTTCAGATCAAAGTGTAACATAACAACGTAAACAGCGTATCATGTGATGCTGACACAGAACAGCATTTGTTCTTTACATATGTGATATTCTCCAAAATGGCACAATAGGGTGATGCGCAGGAGACAAATTGTTGAATAAAGTCATCATTTTCATTTCATTTCATAAAGTTACAGTTGAACCAATGATGTCACATAGACTGTTTTAGCAATGTCTTTGTTACGTTTCTGATCTTTGATATTGTTAGTATCCTTGCTGTCTATGTAGGGTCAGAGAGCTTTTTATGTGCATAAAAAAAAATCTCAAGCATCGAAAATAATTTAATTTGTGTTCTGAAGATAAACAAAGATCTTACAGGCTTGAAACAACACGAGGGTGAGTAATTAATAGCTGAATTTTAATTTTTGGGTGAACTATATGGAATTACATTTGTTTCAATAATAATGAACAAAACATAACTTTTTCTGAAACAATCAAAAGTATGCCATTACAAAAGAAGAAAAAAACAATGAAAACAAAAAAAAAAAGGCACAAATTTAACATGCTCTTCAAATATGCTTCATTGTTTGTTAATGTTTTTCAAAGATTCGTTTTCGCTAATCGTGGATTCTGAATTCATTGCCACAGATTTCACTTACGTTTCGCAGTTTTTCGTTTGGAGTTTTGACACAATCTTCTCATGGGGGCGGGGTTAACAGAGATCTACTCTGATTGGATACTGAGCTTTTGATGGACAGGTGCTCTCTGACCGGGAAGTACAGACGCGTGCATATTAGAAAGCTCTAGTGATTGTGATTTGTATTACTAAATATGTAAATAATATTTGACATTCGATCATCTCAGTCTGTAAAGATGAGCTCTTGTCCTTCAAGGCAGCTTGTGTTACTTAATGACAATAATAACCCGCAACAAACTGTAGCACACTGTAACATGAAAAACTTGTATCGATGTTATTGGTTACTTCAATAATACAATCTTAATTCAAGCTGCCTTGAAAGACAAGTGAGGAGGAAGATAACGCCGCTCCGTGTCTCCTGAGAACTTATCTTTACTGAGACGATCGAAGGCCAAATATTATTTATATATTTAGTAACACAAGGCATGACGTATTGATACAAATCAAAGCGAGAGCTTTTTTTTCTTTTTGTATTTTTATTAATGCAGAGAACAAAAACATACAAAGGTATAAACATACATCACATAATATCCACCACAAAAAAAAAAAAAAAAAAAAAAAACATTCTAAACAAGGAGATCACATTCATATAGTTTTCCATTTATTTTAGGAGAACAGAGAAGACAGAGAATTTGCATTTGTGAATGTGAAATTTGTTTAGGAAAATGTTTTAATTAATAACAAAACTGATATTTTCGTTTGTGGGGTCAGAGTCATAATACCCAAATATAATGTTTGTCATATGTACTGAGAAGCCTGGTAAAATCTTACTCTTGACAAACACACCAATATCATCCCAAAGTTTTTGAGTGTAGTGACATGACCAAAATAGTGTACAGTTTCTCCAGAACACAAAAATAGCATGTAAGATCAATGTCAGATTTAAATCTTTGCATAAACTTCTTTACAGGGTAGAACCTGTGTATGAGCTTAAAATAAATTTCTTTCACTTTGTCTGTGAAAAAAAATTTTTGCGGTAGAGATAGGGCTGGGCGATATGGAGCAAAAAACATATCTCGATATATTTTGCTATATCTCGATATACGATATATATCTCGATATCTTTAGAGGAAAAATAACCCCCAAAAAACTACTGCAAAAACAAATATGGCAAATATTACATGTTAAGGGGCCTATGAAACATTTTATTTTTTTCTTCACCATATGTTTTATTGTTACCTAATTCTGTGTTTTAGCATGTGCAATTATTTAAATGCATAAAAACAACTTAATTAGTTAAAAACAATTCTTAAAATAGCCTTATGTCAAATGTTTTTTTCCCTTCAGAAATTCTGTTTATTTACATTTTTCTGATTATCAAATGAAGGCATAAAACATTCATTTAATTTATCTTTTAATTATTTAAAATTAAGCAAACTTTATTTTTTGGTAAACAAAGGGGATTTACTATTAAAAATAAAACATGGGAGAAATGTTGTGTGATTATTCCTTATAAAATTATGTTCGTTTCATTTTAATAGTAGTAGTAGTGGGCTATCTACATTCTGCTGTACAATAGCAAATACTTTTATTTTGACGGGTTTACCTTTACAGTTCTGTGTATGTGATACCACACAGTCTATGATGTGATATGAGCTAGTCTTACTCAAATCAAACGGTCAGATGCTCATGAAGTGACTCTCAGTGCAGTTCTGGAGATGTTCCTCATGTGTTCACGTCTTTATTTAGAGAGAGGAAAGACAATGAAATCAGCGCGAGCGTTATGCGAGCTTCCGTGTTTAATGAATGAAGACGCGCTTCTGCTCCATTCGTTAACACAGACACGCAGAACATGCAGGATTCATATTTAAATAGACTTTTCCGGGTTATTATTTGCAGATATTAGTCCATTTCGCGATTTGATGTAAGTGCATGACCGACTTTTGATTAATTCATTAAAAATTTGACCAATTCCGTGACATTCCGCGTTAAACTGTAAATTCCATTTTTATGACTGGATTCCGCGATTCCGTCCGCGTTTCATTGGGCCCTACAGTAGACATCTGCCTGCCGTTCGCCCTACGCCTTAAAACTGAAGTATCTCCATATAATGGAGCCAGTTGTCTTTTTTTTTTTTTTTTGACTAGTTCTCTACACGCGAGGTGAGAGGGGACAAAAGCAAGGAGGCGGGGGCGAGCACAGCACAGGGAAGGCAAACAAGCAAAGTGGCGGAATCAGAATATAAACAATATATCGATATATACGATATGTCAAAATCCATATCGTGTTTAAAAAATATCTCGATATATTTTAAATATCGAGATATCGCCCACCCCTAGGTAGAGACCAGATTTAATCACCGCGAGAGCTTTCCAATATGCGCGCCACTGAGTGACGTCTGTACTTCCCGGTCAGAGAGCACCTGTCCATCAAAAGCTCACTATCCAATCAGAGTAGATCACTGTTAAACCCGCCCCCACATGAAGATTGTGTCAAAACACCAAACGAAAAACTGCGAAACGTAAGTGAAATCTGTGGCAATGAATTCAGGATCCACGATTAGTGAAAACAAATCTTTGAAAAACATTAACAAAAATGAAGCATATTTGAATATATATACATATATGTATGTATATCAGAGTTTCCGCTAGAAAAAAATGGTGCCGGTCAAAGTGACCGGCAGAGGTTAAGTTTTTCGGTCATTTTGATGATATCGCCTCTTAATTAGTCAAGATGAGAAAAAATGGAGGCAGGCTATGTAACGTAAAAAATGACATAATCAGGCCGCCGAATGCAACATGTTTATTAGCCTAACTTTCAAATAGACGAAAAAAAAAAAACATTTTCTATGGTTCATTTCTTCATTCGGATCTTTTTGCGATCCATTCCATTCTAAACAAACAAAGCAGTTTATATGCTTCGTCCTTGTTTCATTATAGATTAAGATGATAATTGATAAATGCACGTATAATTATCAGTGAACTTGATAAAAGTTGCAGAATTTAGAGCTGTAATCGGGCCTTAAAAGTTAGGCCCGACAGGACCCGAGCCCGACAGGTTTCAGCCCGAACCCGACAAGTAGACATTTTGATTGACAGCTTTTTAAAAGCCCGAACCCGTTTACAGCCCGACATTATTCAAATATGCACACGCACACAGCTCTTTTGCCTTTGTCAAAAATGAGTCATTTATTCATTTTTTAACATAATTTATTAATAACTAACGTAGACTACACCACTTGGAAGTTGGAATAAAGAAATAAAAAAAGTCCTCTGTGACATCGTAACATCTCAGCATTCTAAATAGGCATAGGCTCATTTAGCCTATAAATAAACCAACACACCAATAAAATTTATTAAGATAAATTTTAAATTAAGATGGGTATTTGGCAATAACGAAATTAAGATAAAGGCTCTGGATTTGCTTTGCCACTAGCAGCTGACATTTAATAAAAGAATAATGCCAACATTAGCGTATATCCTACATACTCTGTCCACATTATCTCAATGTTTATTTAGTTTTCATTTTAAAAAACTTTATTACTCACAGCTATTAAGCTAAGCCTACGTGTTTTTGTGGAGGAAAATGATTGAATCGATGTCTTCAGCGCGCTCCTGCGCTCACTGATGGTGCGTCATTATTCACTCATTATTATCATGATAAACATGGTCAAAACTTTTCCAAACCTCACACTTTGCTTTAGTTGCTGGTGCAACCAAAACATGTTCACCAGAGGCAAGCCTCCGTTACACCTGCTCAGCATACTACATTTTCGCATCTTTCTCGCGCTAATCGAAACACATCACATGACCGCTCGTTTACCGCGCAAACCGGAGCGCAAGCCCGAGCCCGCAGATGCTATAAATTAAGCCCGAACCCGACCGAACCCGACCGTCCCATCCGGTCCCGTCGGGGTCGGGCAAAGATCTTAAGCTCTATTGCAGATATGTTTTACATGCATGCACAAACAAATGCCATTCAACTTAATGGTGTGCAAAATTATTAGGCAATTTTAATCTGACAATTTGACCGGAGAGATTTAATTTTGTCAGACATTTAATTTTTTTCCGGCCAATGTCCGGCAATTACCGGACAACGGAAACCCTGATATATATATATATATATATATATATATATATATATATATATATATATATATATATATATATATATATATGTATGTATGTATATGTATATATGTATATATGTATGTATGTATATGTATGTATGTATGTATATGTATGTATGTATGTATATGTATGTATGTATATATATGTATGTATGTATGTATATATATATATGTATGTATGTATGTATGTATATATATATATGTATGTGTATATATATATGTATATATGTATGTGTATATATATATGTATATATGTTTGTGTATATACATATATATATATTTATACATTATATATATATATATATATATGTATAAATATATATATATTATTGTTTTTGTAAATGTTTTGTAGAAAAATATTAGTCGCATTTATTTAGAAGCAAGAATCAAGAGAAAACATTACCGTCTCCAGCCGTGAGAGGGCGCTCTATGCTGCTCAGTGGTAGACTACAGGAGCATTGAGCAGTATAGAGCGCCCTCTGGCGGCTGGAGACGGTAATGTTTTCTCTTGGTTCATTTCTCTTGGTTCATGTCAAATTAATTTTGATAAATAAGTCGCACCTGACTATAAGTCGCAGGACCAGCCAAACTATGAAAAAAAAGTGCGACTTATAGTCCGGAAAATACGGCACATCTGCTTCATTACACCCTGACTTTTGACATTTCTACTGTATTTAACAGAACCCCTTTGAGGCCAAAACAGATAATGGTGTAAGGATCCACTCGCCGGCTCAAGAAACAGAGTCCAGCTCCTGATTGAAGGTTTGATTCATATTCAGTCTTTTACCTGCACTTCTACATTTATCAGGATTTAGTTTACAGTTTAGCTCCATGTTCAACCTGACTCCAATTTCACATGATCATTAAATTTAGGCAGTGTTTCTAATAAAAAACTGATCACAAATGTCGACTGTGTATTAGTTTAGATATTACTTACATGTGATTATTCATTTATTAATGACCCAGTCTCGCTTAGTAATTTTTACTAAACACAATTCTACAATCAGCACGATGCACAACACAACACTTAAAAAGGCGGTACAAGTCATTATCATCAGTAATTATGTGCCCACTGGATGCTATAAATGCTTTTGTTTGTAATGAGATTTATTGTTTTTCTCTGGTAGTACACAGCATCACAGTCTGTTAAAGTGCAGTCAGAAACAACAAGGCATAAGACCAGATGACAGGCCCTGCCATTGTAAACAGTGAAAATGTAGCATAACATTCTTATTATTCTGGATACAGTTTGTAAATGTTTGTAAGACTGTCAGAGGTCTTCAGAATTGTTTTAATGAGAGCTGTTCTGATAGGGCAGAGTCAATCAGAAAGACATTTTTACCACAAAGTATTAAAAGTTAAATCTAGGTATAAATATCATGTCTTTTGATGAATCTGTCATCCCTGATATGCAAAGCAATGCAAAAGGGGCTACCATTCTCTATCATTTACCAGTCAAATTTATAACAGAGATATTTTAGGAATAAATTTGAATAAATTAAGTTGTTTTTATGCATTCAAATAATTAGACATGCTAAAACAATAAAAAACGATGAGAAAAAGTAAAACATTTCATAAGGCACTAAGCATGTTTTTTTTTTTTAACTTTTAATAAATTAATGTGAAATTGTATAAGTTTCATGATTTTAGTTAATTAGACATGCTTTTTGAATTAGAAAATTTAATTTAATGATTAAGAACGAGTCCAGAAAAAAAAAAAAAAAAAAAAAGATTTTGAATTTGGGAAAATAGAATTTGGGAAAAAATAAAAACCTGTAAACCTAGGGGAAACACTGATGGCGAACTAATATTTTGTAATCTGTACAGATTTACAAATTGGTCCCTCCATTGAGAAATCTCAACTGTCAGTCATTTAATAAACAACATCAGCATTCTATAAAAGAAACAAAATGTGTTGCTCAGTAAGCATCATCAAAAGTGAGCCTGACATTTTCTTAAAAATATTCTTAGATGTTCATACAGAATATGCATATACACTTGTATAGATCATTGGCCTATTGTACACTATACCAAAAACAAGACAGACAGTACATTGAAATAAATAAATAAATAAATAAACATTTGCCTCAAAACAGATAGTAGTTTGTCTGTTAATCAGGTATTAAGCCCATGATTGTTCTCAGGTGTTACAGTTTCCTCATCTACTCTTGTGTGTATATTTAAAAAATAAGAAAGTGTATATGTATTTCTGTTTTTCTTTCTTTTCTTTTTTTTTTTCTTTATTTCCTTGAAGATGTGAAATCTGCTCCACACTGATCTACTAGATGTTTTAAATCATCATTCTCCTCAATTACTTCTTATGGGTTCTCCTTCTAACTGATATACAGTACACACACACACACACACACACACACACACACACACACACACTCGTATTTCAAAGCAGACGTTGTTGTAACTTCTGTGCTGGATCTGTCCCATGTTCCTATTCTTATCCTGATCTTTATATTTCATGTTTTGTTGAGTCTGGCATAATTTACTCATTCCAGCAAACCCAGGGCAGTTATACTGGATTTATGCTTAAGCATTTTATGTTTTCATTTTTGTTCCTTTGCTGTTGAGTTTGTCTTTACTCTGATGACTATGGTGAACAGCATACAGTTGACTTGCAGCTGTGTAAAGCAGAGTACAACTAAACTCAAACTCAAAATTAAATATGAAGACACTAAATTCGAAAAACAGAACTAATGTAAAAATCTATTTAGTACTCTGTCCACCAGTTGTAGTGTCAGGTAAAAAACAATAAACAGATATTACTTTCAAATCTGTGAAAGTTACATGTGTGCCGTGTGCTAGTTACATATGTATTAATTTTGTTTTATAGGACATTTTAAAGATGGCAAAAAGTATTGAAGGTCTGAATTTGGTGCTGCTGGGGAAAACAGGAGCAGGGAAAAGTGCTGCAGGAAACACAATACTGGGACGACCGGCTTTCAGATCAGAGAAAAGTCCTAAATCCGTCACACAAGATGTCGATGTTCAATCTGGGACTGTTTGTGGGCTTCCAGTCACTGTTTATGACACACCAGGATTCTGTAACCCCGAGCTGGAGGAGGAAGAGATACAACGGAAATTTCAGAGTATTTTACAGAAATGCAATTCAGAGCTTTCTGTTTTTCTCATCGTCATTAAAGCAGACAGATTCACTGAAGAAGAGAGAAAAACTGTGGAGAAGATTGAGAAGCTTTTGGGACAAACTCGCTTGGAAAAAACCTGGCTTCTCTTCACCAGAGGAGATGAACTGGAGGATGAAAAGAAGACTATAAAAGAATTCATCAGTGATACTGATGCACTGAAGAAACTTGTACAGAAATATGATCAGAGATACCATGTGTTCAACAACAAGAAGAGAGGACCAACTGAACAAGTTAAAAAGCTGATTGCAAAAATCCTCAAGACAGGTTTAAATAAAATGGGTAAGCATTTATCATACCAAATTTTTCATAAGTTTTCATGAGATTTTCATTTTTTTTTAGAAATATTCTTTGTATCGCATTAACGATAAATTATCACTTGCTTTTCTTTTTACAGCAAATGGAGCGCTGAAACTTAAGAAGAGTTTAGTGAAGAGTCAAAAGTCAGAACACACTCCTGTCTCCAGTCTCTCATCAAGACGGATTGTTCTTCTGGGTAAAAGTGGTGTTGGGAAAAGTGCAGTTGGAAACACAATACTGGGACAGAGGAAGTTCAGATCTGTGAGGAGTATGAGATCAGTGACCCGTGAATGTTCAGAAGCACACTCCACTGTTTCAGGCAGATCTGTGTCTGTAGTAGATACTCCTGGATTCTTTGACACAGAGATGAAACCTGAAGATTTAGTGATGGAAATAGCGAGAAGTGTGTATTTATCCAGTCCTGGACCTCATGCTTTTCTCATTGTTCTCAGAGTAGATGAACGATTCACTGAACTTGAGAAGCAGATTCCTCAGATGATTGAGATGTTGTTTGGTGAGGAGGTGTTAAAATACTCCATCATCCTCTTCACTCATGGAGATGATTTAGAAGAAGAACCCATAGAAGAAGTCATTAAGGAGAATGATGATTTAAGAGATGTAGTTGATCGGTGTGGAGGCAGATATCATGTCTTCAATAAAAAAAAAATGAATAACAGAGAGCAGGTGAATGATCTACTGCAGAAGATTGACATGATGATAGAGCAGAATGGAGGAGGACACTACAGTAATGAGATGTATGAAGATGCTTACAGATACAGACAAGAAGAAAAAGAGGAGAGACTGAGAGAGGAAGAGGAGAGAAAACAACAGGAGAAACGAAGACAAGAAGAGATTGAGAGAGTGAGAAAGGAGACAGAGGAGAGAACCAGAGCAAAGATACAAGAGGAGATTGAGAGAGTGAGACAGGAGACCGAGAAGAAAAACAAAGCAAAGATACAAGAGGATATACAAAGACAAAAGGGGATTGAGAGAGTGAGACGAGAGACAGAGGAGAAAACCAGAGCAGAGCGATACAGAGATGAAGAGCAGAGTAAACCACAACAGAAAGAAAGTTGGCAATGTGTCTGTAGCTGATACTTCTGCATTCTTTGATGCACAGATGAAACATGAGGATTTAATGAGTGATAGTGAGAAGAGTTTATCCACACTTTTCTCAGTGTCAGAGGTCACAGAGAACCTCAATGAGAACAGCAGAGTAACACAATAGAGATGAGAGTAACAGAGAGCAGGTGAATGATCTAATGCAGTCATGAGATGCTTGAAGATGCTCACAGATTCAGACTGACAGAAGAGAGGAGACTGAGAGAGGAGGAGGAGAGAAAACAACAAGAGGAGAAACAGACGAGAGGAGATTGAGAGAGTGAGAAACTGTAAACTGCAATGCATTCTGGTCGTTTGATGCAAATGTACAGCATATTCTGATCTGCAACGATCAAGATTCGATAACAGCAAGAGGAGTGATTCACAACTGGTAAGTGACTTATTTCAGTTTTTTTATTTGACGTTTGGTAACTGTAGTAGTATATGAAGGTATCTTTATTCGCGGTTCATATTGATTCACGCATGCTTGTCAGTGGGGCACGAGGGAGACTTGGGGTTTTCGGGAGTGTGGGCACGGTAGGATTTCACACATTACCCCGCCTCAAAAAAGCTATGGGCATAAAATCTCTGGGTTCCTGTAAAAATTACATACTTCAATAACAACATTTGTGATGCACGGTAACCATGTGTTGATCAGCATACTATGTCATGCTTATTTTATGGTGTAAATTAAATTTGCAGTAATCTGTTATCACGGTGCCAAAATAAGATTGCATGCTGAAGTCCAGAGACTCACGGTCAGCGACAGCTCCCTCACGGAGGATGTGTGTGCCATGCTAGTGCTGCTAACCGAACCAGCGAGATATGTATGTTAGGACCTATGCTAATTTGCAGATTGTTTGTTTGTAATGCCTTTTTTTAACATGAGTTTAAAAGAATGAATTAATCCCCGACTTCCTGTCTGGCCTTGCCACTCTGTTCACAGCATATTAGATATTCAGTCTGGAATACCAGGAGAAGACGGCGCTGCCTTGGACATCCAAAGGTAGTGGTTGAATTCTTACAGTATCAGTTATGTATAAACTATATATATATATATATATACAGTGGGGCTCGAAAGTGTGGGCACCCCTTGCAGAATCTGTGAAAATATGAGTAATTTTAAAAAAATAAGAGAGATCATACTAAATGCATGTTATATTTTATTTAGTACTGTCCTGAGTAAGATATTGTGCATAAAAAATATTAACATTTAGTCCACAAGACAAAAAAAAAATGCTGAAATTATTAAAATAACCCCCTCAATAGTTTGGGAACCCTTGGTTCTTAGTACTGTGTTCTGTTCCCTGATGATCCTCGACTGTCTTTCTGTTTTGTGATGGTTGTGCATGAGTCCCTTGTTTGTTCTGAACAGTTAAACTGAGCAGCGTTCTTCAGAAAAATCTTTAAGGTCCTGCAGATTCTTCAGTTTTCCAGCATCTTTGCATATTTGAACCCTTTCCAGCAGTGACTGTATGATTTTGAGATACATCTTATCACACTGAGGACATTTGAGGGACTCAAACACAACTATTTAAAAAGATTCAAACATTCACTGATGCTCCAGAAGGAAACAAGATGCATTAAGAGCTGGGGGGTGAAAACTTTTGGAATTTGAAGATCCATGTAAATTGTACTTAATTTGTGTACCGGGAAACATACAAGTATCTTCTGTTGCTTACGAAGGGCAGAACTAAATGGAAAAACATTATATTTCAACAAAATAAGACAAATTTGACCATCTTCATCGTGTTCAAAAGTTTTCTTAAAGATCTTAATGCATCTTGTTTCCTTCTGGAGCATCAGTGAATGTTTGAATCTTTTTTTAATAGTTGTGTTTGAGTCCCTCAAATGTCCTCAGTCTGATAAGATGCATCTCAAAATCATAAAGTCACTGCTGGAGAGGGTTCAAATATGTAAAGATGCTGGAAAACTGAAGAATCTGCAGGAGCTTAAAGATTTTTCTGAAGAACGCTGCTCAGTTTAACTGTTCAGAACAAACAAGGGACTCATGCACAACCATCACAAAACAGAAAGACAGTCGAGGATCATCAGGTAACAGAACACAGTACTAAGAACCAAGGGTTCCCAAACTATTGAGGGGGTTATTTTAATAATTTCAGCATTTTTTTTTTGTCTTGTGGACTAAATGTTAATATTTTTTATGCACAATATCTTACTCAGGACAGTACTAAATAAAATATAACATGCATTTAGTATGATCTCTCTTATTTTTTTAAAATTACTCACATTTTCACAGATTCTGCAAGGGGTGTCCAAACTTTCGAGCCCCACTGTATATATATGTAGTGTACTACCAGTCACATTTTTTTGAACAGTAAGGTTTTTAATGTTTTTTTTTTTTTTTTTCTGCTCACCAAGCCTGCATTTTTTTTTTATCCAAAATAAGGCAAAATCAGTAATATTGTTAAATATAGATATTTTACTATTTCAAATAACTGTTTTCTTTGTGAATCTGTGTTAAAGTGTAATGTATTTCTGTATTTTCAGCATCCTTCCTCCAGTCTTCAGTGTCACATGATCTTCAGAAATCATGAAAATATATTGATTTACTGCTCAAGAAACATTTCTGATTATTATCAGTGTTGAACACAGTTAAGTGTATTTTTCAGGATTCTTTGATGAATAGAAAGATCCAAAGATCAGCATTTATCTGAAATAAAAACATTATACACTATACCATTCAAAAGCTTACAGTCAGTAAATTTGAATCATTATATATAATTATTAAATTACAAAATTATATACATTTATACTTTTATTTTGCATGGATGCATTAAATTGATTTATTTTACAAAATATTCTTTATTTAGATAAATGCTGTTGTGAACTTTCTATTCATCAGAGAAACCAACATAATAATAATAATAATAATAATAATAATAATAATAATAATAATAATAATAATAATAATAATAATAATAATAATGAAAGTTTCTTGAGCAGTCCATCATATTAGAATGATTTCTGAAAATCATGTGCTGATACTTTTATTCAGAATGACTTAAATATGAGGACAGTGGAAGTAATCAGAATCAGTGGTGCAGAAGAAACAGGTTGAAGTGAACCCACGTTACCTCTCTTCTTTGCAAAGTGAAGGATTTTCAGTGGAATTTCTGAAATGTAAGTACAGACACCCTAAGATCTTCTCTTTTCTTTTTTTTCTTCTTTTTTTAACCTTTTATTATTACTATCTTTATTTGACTGTACCTGTCATCTTTTTTCAGTCTCTGTATTATTATGTTTTGTAATATATCTTAAATATTGTCCTCTTTGTTCTTTTTTATATTTTTAGCCACCCTTTGGATCCTGGGAAGGAATTTTGTTGGAGTCACTTGGGGACAAATTAATTTGGTGAAAATTCATCACTCTTTGTGGTTTTTAGAAATGTTTAATTATGACCATGTTGGTTTATCTTGTGGTTTTAAAGTTATGCATGTTATGATGTTTCAAATAATTTATTATTATTGAATTTCATATCAAAGTTATTTTATAATTCAACATATTACTAAATAAACTGTTTTATGACATTTTCTTTCATGCAATTTTGAAAGTTATATATTACAATTTTGACCTGTTTCAAAAGTGTCCTTTTTTTTTTTTTGTTAAATAGCAGGTGAATTTATATACATGATCATACAACACGTTATGCAATTAAATGTTGTTTAAAGCTCATGCAATTAATGAATAGTTTACATTAAAAATTGTCCTGCTTTTTCTTTAATATTACAACATACATTGAAGTAGTTTACTGTTTACTGGAAATACAAGGAAATGCTGTGAATAAAATTATAGCAACAAATATAAAGTAAATATTACAATAACTGGCTCGCAACTCTGCTGCCAGTATTTTACTGTAAAATTTACAGGTATTTTATTTTACAGTGAACAGTGGAAACGGACAATGTGGTAATGAAAGCAGGGGTGAAAACTGGACCAGAGTGTGAACCTTAGTCAAACCAAGACACAAACAGTGGATTTAAGCTTTTTTTAAGTATAAGGAATACTTTTGTATAGCCATTCAATTGGTGTTGTCATTGGTGCTATTGTTGTATGTGCTGTTGTTGGTGATGCTGCTGGTCTTTATGAATGTAGTTGTAAAGTTGTTGCCTTGTTTTTAGCAAATTAATCAGAGGATTGTTTAGTTGACTTTTAAGTGAACTCTAAACCTCAACTACCTCTTCTGTCAGTTTAGAATAAATAGAGGATATGTTTGGCACTTTAATCAGACTGAATAAGCTCTTTTGCACTACAGTCATTATATATGCCCTGTTTACTTCACTGGTTTGCACTCTGTCATTTGCCTTGTGCTGCTTTACTCATCTTGTTTTTACATGACCTATTTGTATAGTTGTACTTTATATTTTATTATCTGTATTTAATGTTCTACTGTTATCTGTATGCACCAAGGCTTGAAATGAGTAACACATTTCAATTCTATGTACTGTACATGTGGAAGAATTGACAATAAAGCAGACTTGACTTGACTTGAATTGGGAGGATCAAATCTAAACACTATTTAATGTGGATTGAGAATGATCTCAATTTTTAATCAGTCTGCAATCTATTATGAAAACATTAACTGATATATATTTTTTTTAACTAAATAAATTTAAATTTGAGATCCACTTTAAAACAGCTTAGAATGTATTCAGGTTTTGTGCAGTATGCTTCAAATTATTGATTTATGTAACCTTTTTTTGTAACTTCCATTTTAGACTTATTTTTGTTGTCTGGCATAACTTTAGAAAATTTAAATGAAAATAAATTCTGATTATGTATACATACATACAGTATATATTTGTCTCCTTTAACACTTTAGAAGAGATCTCAACTTGTGCATCTCAAAGTGTGCATCAAGTCAAGTACACTAAATAAAAGGGGGGAAATCATAAATTCAGATTTAAAGGCTTATATTAAGAGAGAATTATGCATAAATAGGGATAATGTTACTTTTTAAAGGACAATGTTTATGTACTTGGGCACATAATTTGTTGTTGGAAATAGTACCTAATGTACAAGACGCCTTAATCAAAACAAATCTACAGAAAACTCAACCTTGACTATGAATTGACTAATTTGACTATTAATACATGGAATAAATGTTTGAGCTCATATTAAGGCATTTGACTTGGTGCACATTGTGTACAGTTATTGAGTGTTGTATAGGAGAAATATCTGAGCACAGAGTGTGATGTTGTTGAGTTATCTTCTAAAACTGTAAAGAAGACCATTGTGAGAGAGTTATTGTTTTGTCTCTGGAGACAAGTTTGAGAAGCAGGAGACTCAAGCAAAGTTTTCCATTCAATCTTAACGTAACCTCATTTCTGTCTAGGAGAAATATTTGAAATGGTAAAAGAGATCTCTTTTTTATTTTTGTCTTCCCTCTGGTTAGCTTTAATGTCATTTATCTACACCATTTTAATCAAAGACAATACATGCGTTTTCAAATTTGAAGTTGTATCATGTTTTATTGCACAGTGATTTAACACAGGAAATGTAACCTTTATTTACATACATGCAAAAATATGCTGTACAAGACAAAATTTTAATTCTAAACAAAGCAAAAAAAAAAAAAAATAGTAAAATATATATTTTAATAATAATAATAATAAACTTGTACACTATAGTGTTATATTTGTAAAAAGAGAAAAAAAGGGAAAAACTAAACATCTTGCACTTGTAAGTCCTTTCTAGTGTGTTTAGAAAATGTGGTGTATACAATGCTGGACATTGAAGATAAATGTAAACATTTAAACTATAGTAACCAAATGTTCAATGCTATTTAAATGATAGTTATTATTTACAATATTAGTAAATGTTTAACATTTCTCCTAAAATAAAACTGAAGACATCTTAAGACAAAGCTGATATCTCAATGAAACATACAAGAGAATAAACTCTTTGTATCCTGATTGTAGAGTACCTTCTGTCAGAGCTGTAGCCTTGTGGACAGCTGATCAATGTGAAGAACAACTGTTTCTCAAATCACATGGGTTTGAATCAAAGCTAAAGGTACTTTCCTGCTCCTGTTCAGTTCTCACATGTCCAATTGTTTCTGTTCTTGGTAAAGGGTAATTACCAAGTTGTTAAAAAGGCCCAGCAAAGGTTGTATTTCCTTCGCCAGCTGAGGAAGTTTAACTTGCCACAGGAGCTGCTGAAACAGTTCTACTCCACCATCATTGAGTCTGTCCTGTGTACCTCAATAACTGTCTGGTTTGGTTCAGCAACAAAATCAGACATCAGAAGACTACAGAGAACTGTTCGGACTGCTGAAAGGATTATTGGTGCTCCCCTGCCCACCCTTCAAGAACTGTATACATCCAGAGTGAGGAAAAGGGCTCAGAAAATCACTCTGGATCCCTCACATCCAAGTCACCCCATCTTTGAACTTTTGCCATCTGGCCGGCGTCTCAGAGCCGCAAACACCAGAACAGCAAGGCACAAGAACAATTTCTTCCCCCAGGCAATCTACCTCATGAACAGTTAAATGTTCCCTATTAATGCTTATAAACGTGCAATATCCTTATATTTATTTGTTAACCCTCCATCCTAGAACATTCCTGCATCTCACTCAATCCTATTCCATTATCATTTATAGCACAATTGTTTATACACTTATTTATTTGCCAATTTGTAAATTTTTTTTTTTTTTTTTTTTTTGTCTGTGTGTTGTTGTCTCTGTGTACTGGAAGCTTATGTCACTAAAACAAATTCCTTGTATGCGTAAGCATACTTGGCAATAAAGCTCTTTCTGATTCTGATTCTGATTCTGATTATGACTTTGTTTCACAGTTCTAACTTTTATTTCTGGCAATTGTGATTCTGATAAAGTCTTAATTGCAAGACGAAAACTTGCAATTCCAAGAATAGAAGATCAAATTGTGACATAAAAAATTCACAATTACCTTTTTTACTTTTTTATATCATGTGACAGGAAAGTTGCATAGTAACCAAAGGCCATGTATTTTGTAATATTTGTGGAAGCATCAGGTTCCATTCACATCCAGACCTTACACACTGGAGAGCAACTTTAGTCAAGGTTCCAACTGAATTTCTGTATAGAGGACCCCGTTTATTTCTATTGTACATTCTATAAAGTAATGCCTCATTCAGTTTTAGACAGTATTTTGGCAAGAATGAACACATTCAACACTTAACATTTTAAAATTGTTGAAAGTAACTGCTTAGTTGAAGGTAACTAAAGGTAACAATTTTTGAACAATGAACAATTTTTATATTGTCTATGCCAGTAGAACTGAAACATCTATGTCAAACATGTAAAAGAAAATAATGCATTTGTTGTAAAGACATCAACTGTTAGTATTTTGTCAGTCAATGTTCTATGATTGACTAAATGTTCCTATTGGATAGAAAAGTAATGATAATGTTTTGTCTGAACGACTCGATTTTGAATTGAGTTTGCTGTTTTGATAGAGTTTGTAAATGTAGAAAAAGGTATTCAGCATTTTGAAGTCTAGAGTTTGTATTTATTTTAGAGATTACAGCAAGACAATAAAGAGGTCCACATGTTTCTCTCCCATTGTAATTTTGGATTCCTTTCTTTCAGAACTTATACAGAACAATACACTTTCACATCTCAGTTGTGTGTGTTTTTTTTTTAAGAAAACAAGCTGTTAGTAAATTAATAGAATGCAAGTATAAAAGGGGCAAAGATGAAACAGATGTTTTTAGGAATTTCTTGAAGATGTCAAAGGACTGGGATTGAGTTGTGCAGGTCATTCCAACAAGAGGAAACATTTAATGAAAAAGTCTGTGAAAGTGCTTTTGTGCTTCTTTTGGGATTGTTACGTCCACAGTGATGTACATTTATTTTTAATACCATTATTGTTGATTAAATTTGTTTCATTGTTATTTACAGGTGTGGGTGTGGTTGAACGTGCTTTTTGTGCTTTTGTTCTATCTCTGTCACGATTGATCACAGGAAACGATAATAATGCAGTGTGTTTAATGGGGTAATCAAAAATCAAAATCCAAAACAGGCTAGAGGTCAATAACGGGGAAAGCAGTCCAAAAACAAGAAACAAGAAAACACAAGGGGACGCAAGAAAACTGGGAAACGGAAAACAAGGACTCCATGAAAACAGAATGAGACAGACTGATGCATGCATTAAGAGCTGGGGGGTGAAAAATTTCAGAATTTGAAAATCAAGGTTAATTGTACTTAATTTGTGTACCGGGAAACATACGCGTATATTCTGTTGCTTACGAAGGGCAGAACTAAATGCAAAAAAAATTATATTTCAACAAAATAAGACAAATGTGTTCAAAAGTTTTCACCCCCCAGCTCTTAATGCATCTTGTTTCCTTCTGGAGCATCAGTGAATGTTTGAATCTTTTTAAATAGTTGTGTTTGAGTCCCTCAAATGTCCTCAGTCTGAAAAGATGTATCTCAAAATCATAAAGTCACTGCTGGAAAGGGTTCAAATATGTAAAGATGCTGGAAAACTGAAGAATCTGCAGGAGCTTAAAGATTTTTCTGAAGAACGCTGCTCAGTTTAACTGTTCAGAACAAACAAGGGACTCATGCACAACCATCACAAAACAGAAAGACAGTCGAGGATCATCAGGTAACAGAACACAGTACTAAGAACCAAGGGTTCCCAAACTCTTGAGTGGGGTTATTTTAATAATTTCAGGAATTATTTTGTCTTGTGGACTTAATGTTAATATCTTTTATGTACAATATCCTACTCAGGACAGTACTAAATAAAATATAACATGCATTTAGTATGATCTCTCTTATTTTTTTTAAAATTACTCATATTTTCACAGATTCTGCAAGGGGTGCCCAAACTTTCGATCCCCACTGTATATGGACAGGTGATAACGAAGAGAGTGGAGACAGCTGAGTGCAATACAGGTGTGCAATTAACAGTGATGGAGGCTTTGTGGGAAATGTAGTGCCTGCAGAGGGGTACCTATGGGGAAGTGAGACCACTAGTGGACACCCAGGGAAACAGAGACTAGACACTGTGACAGTCTCTCCCTTTTCACTCTCTCTCTCTCTCTCTCTCTCTCTCTCTCTCTCAGCGCTTCAGAAGAGATGAAATCAGCAGAACTGATCCATTAGAGTCACATTCACATCTTTGTGTTTTACTTCAGTAATGTTTCACACTTTTCTGTCTGTGTTTAGTGATTTCTCAGACACTCTTGTGAAATGGATCAATGTAGATAAGATCATATCAGCTGATGAAATTAAATCTTTGTGTGTGTTTTCATTGCTGTTGCTGGAGCTGGGGTCATCTGAAGTCCTCTCAGGGTCAGCATCATCTCTTCTCAGTGTTGTGTTCATCAGAGTCTGGATCTAATCTTTAGTCTGGTGTAAGTCTGCTTCCTGATCCTGAACACATGATGACGCTTCAGCAGTGCTTCAGTCTCACAGTTATTCAGTCTATATGCTCAATTTTAATATATCCTGATCATTTCATGAAACCATAAAAGTGTTTGTTTAGCAGTGATTGAGCAAAGTTACCTTAATTTATCTAGAGCTTTTAACAATACACATTGTGTCAAAGCAGCTTTAATAGTATCAATAAAATGCTCTGGATCAAGCATATTTAATGTAAACAGGACTATATTTTATTATTTTAACTGAAGGTTATACTGAAAATCTGACTCAACCACTGAGAGCACCTTACTGAACCAGAAAAAATATTTTTGAAAGATTGTAATTTAAAAACTATTCTGAGAATAATTCAAGATGTTGTATAGTCTATTATAATAGATGCAACCAATTTTAATCATCAGGGTGTTTATTAATGAATGAATAATTATCTCATAGAGATCAGTACTCAGGATTATTATAGAGTAATCCTCCGTCTCTGAGGATGTGATCAGACTGTAGTGTGGATGGATGGAGTCTGGGATCATGATGGTGTTGTCTTCAGCCGCTGCTGCTGTCTCAGGGACGTTGTGTGTTCTTCAGAACATGATGAAGTTTCATCAGAAGGAAAGTTTACAGGTCCGTCTGGATCACATGAGACTGGAAATCACAAACATCATCAGATTATCTTCATTGTTTTATGATCTTGATCTATAACACATTCTGTTATTAACACACAATCACACATCCGTAAACTTTCATCTCACAGAAAATCTGATGAATCTGTCTGAATGTGAAACTTTAGGAGAGTTGTGTGAAGACTAGCATTCCCATAATGAGCAAACACTTACATTCTGGTTTTATTATCTTCATACTGTCACATCTGACAGGTGTCTGTCTGTTTTTCTCTTGTGTTTCTCTGGTTTGTGTCTCATTTCTGGCCTCCATGTTTGTAGTTCTTCCTATCTGGTTTCTTATGCTCCAACGGTTTTCTCTCTGTGTTATTTCATTTCTACATCCCATCTGTTAAATCACACAGAAGACATGAAGAGTTTAGATGAATCCAGTGGTTTTAGTTCAAGTTCAGTTTATATCATCCATGTGACTAAAGCAGTAACAAATAATAGTCAACAGTAGGAACGTAACCATTCACTCAACTCAATGCAATTCATGATACAGATTTCACTATATGATTTTTTTCTTGATTCTTTAACAAAATGAGGTTTTTAAATTTTGTAAATTAAAAGGTGTCCTTTTATTATTTCTCAGACAAAAGGCTGCACATTTCTTTATGAAAGTGAAATCTCCAAAAACAAAACTAAAGTGAAAGTGAAATTTTGTCTGTGCATATTGAATACTATTTGTTTAACCATAGTTTTAATATATACCAAACCATGCATAGTTAGTTTGTGGTTGACATGTACTGTAACTATATTAGCCATGGTTTTTGGTTCCACTTGTAGTAAAACCAGTTTTCATAAGGGTTAGACTGTAGTGTTTGGGAATTTGAAGCAAAAACAGTCTTATTTTAGTTATGTGAAACTTTTCTGCTTAACATCTTAACATCTTAACCTTCACACCTCGCTTTCAGAACAATAAGGTTTGAAAAAAAGATGCGTTTCAGAAGGAAGGGCAAAGAGAAGCAACAGTAATGTACACATAAACACATTCCATTACATCAAAAACACAAAATAATGTTTTTTTTTTTAGCAACATCATACAACCCCTTTAAAACACAGTCTTTGTGCTGGTGTGTGATAGAGTGGGGTTAAACGTCCAGTTAAGAGAGGTTTTTTCCACAATCTACCCAGTTCACCCAAAAATCATCATTCTGTCATTCACACAAGAAGAAGATGAACAGTGCATAGCAATAAAAACAATACAGGTACAGTGCTTTCTTACATAGAAAACATGAAATGCAAAACACTTGTTCAATAAAACATAATCTTACTACTATCTTTACCGAGTATATTTTTTTAAATTTCTATTTCACAGTACAGTAAGAGCTTAAATAATGAATAATAAAAACTCCTGACAAAAAAATAAATAAATATGATTGTTTTAATCACCTTCTGTTGAGCTGAAGAGAAGAAAATGTCTATCACAACTCTGAGATCTCTGCTGATGTTGTGCCGTCTGAGCTTCAGGGGGATTTTAAATAATGAGAAGATGCATATTAAACAGCAGAAAGGGATTCAATTCTGAGAAATGAAAGATTCTTATATCCTGTGAGCAAAGGGCTTCAATTCTAAGAATACAAAAATGGAAAACGCTCTCACCACAAATGCAACTTCAGAGGAAGATCATGATCTTGACTAAAGTATAACACCTGCATTATATTCATTATATAGTCATTATTCATGATACTCAAACCAACACCACTATAAGACCTTATAATGAATAAAACCTCTGACTGTTGTCTAATATAATAATGATATTGCAATTGAATTGAATGATGCAGCACTGAGACAGATCTGTTTGTGATCAGATGAGTTCAGGAGCTGATGTGGTGATGAAGGATAATGTTCAGGTCTACACAAGAGAATAGAAATCACATATCAGATTATTCTTGTTTCGAATTAATAGGGTTTTTATATTCTCAATCTATAATCAATCCTGTAATTTATATGCAATCACACTGACCTGTAAACAGTCACCCGTGACTGCAATAAATTAGTCTGATGAATCTGTGTAATGTGGTACGTTATGACACGAAAAAAGGCAGTGAATTGAACGTTGAATCTAAAATAAGATGACACAATAAAGTGCCATAATGTACAAACACTTCCACTTTGACTTTCACATTGAATTTCTTGATGCTTTCTAATGCAAATACGTTTCTCATTTCTGGCTTCAGTTGTTTTTTTCCCCACAGTGCTGTTGGTTTCTGATGGTATAGTTTTCAGCATGATATCATCCCCTTTTAAACTGCAAATTTTTATCTGTATTCACCTTTCTTTTTAATCAAAAGTTGTGATCAGAGGGTCTGGCTGCAGACTTATACTCTCAGACACTTGCATGCTTCATTTTTATTTTTTGTTTGAATCTAGCCAGGAGAAGACAAGAAAAAGGAACTAAATTACAGCCTCACTTGCAATCTTTACCTACACTCTGCGTTACCCGCGATCCTCAATCGCAATCGACACAAATCATGCGTTTTGAGACAAGACACTTGTTTTAATCTGTCTGACAAGCACTGTTTCTAGATTTCATTCAACTTCTCTCATCTTTTATTCATGAGTGTATGCACTTATCAGACACTGGGATGATAGTGGTAGTTTTGAAACACGTGGGAACAACAGCCTGACTCGGTGATATGTTGAATATGTCTGTGAAGACATCAGTGAGTTCCGCTGCTGATAATGATGCTGATAAAGAGGAGTGATCATCTTTGAGCTTGTTTCGCAGTGAACTCATTTCATGCCAAGCTGCATCAGACAGACCGTGGTTGAAGTCCTTTAATGTGTAAAGGCTTGTGCAAAACAAACCTAAATGATTTTTTGATTAAACACTGTGTCATCCAACATATCGAGACTGTGGAGCTGCAAGGCTGAATTTCGGCACATGCACAGCCTCACACAAGCTAACAGCGTCCAAAGAACTGTGCCAACCAAACCTCTTCTCCTTATCCTACACAATCATCCAGCAATTATACCTCCGTCCAGTTAAGAATACAGATATGAGTGGGCCTTCCTCCCCCTTCAGATCTTCCTATAACACATGCACTCTCTACCTCTTTAACACAACTGCCAAACAAGTCACTTTTTAACTATGGGTCCATATCTGAGAGTCTTGAATTTTGCTCAATTTGGCACTAAACCTTCAATCTGAAGGCTGATTGAAAGCTTCTGAAATACTGACAGCTAAAAATTGTTAAATAACAGATATAATAGCATGCTCTAAACCTCATTGTTTTCAAGCAGACTTCTATGTGATAGATGGAGGATCTCCTTCGTTGAATAAAGCACCTCTCCTCCTGTAATACACAGAAGGAAAGAATGAAGACAACCACATCAGATTCACTGAAACCTGAAACATATATCAGCGCAGGCCTGGTCCTGTACACAGCCACAGAAACACAAACCACACAGATTACAAATCATTCAGACAGAGCAAGCAATAATCCGTTTACTTTAATTAGATCAAAACAAACAAAAGAACTCCTCAATAAGAAACCATCGCAAACAAAACTTACTTTAATAGATGTATTTCCCAAGTGTAAATCGTGGCTGTGGTTTTGATGATAATAACTGAATTACACATGACTGGACTTTCTCTGTAGCACATCAGGTTTTAATTTCAATGGTACAAAGTACAGTAGATACTGAGAGCAAGACACTGGACAGGACTCACAGTTATGCTTTTACTGTAAGCCTGCCAACAAATTACAGTACAATGTCATTGTGAAAAGAAAAAAAAAAACTATATTACAGCAATACATGATCAGTACAGTAAACACTGGAACAGTCTTTAGGCAGAAATGTGCATTGTAACACTATAAAGCACCTTCACATACAAGCAACATGCAAATATAATGACAAATATTATGTTATTTCAGCATATATATATATATATATATATATATATATATATATATATATATATATATATATATATATATATATATATATATATATATATGAGTAATGAATGCATATACAATAAACACTATGGAAGGATGCAAAAACAAGTTCAGCTTACTATGCAACAGAAGAAATTTTCTTTGAATGCAAGACTTCAGATTCATGAGCTGCAATATGGAAATAACTAAGAATAAAGTGTTGTAAACGGTAAAACAGTTTAGACTACAGACCAGTGTATTTAGAATTATGACAATTCATTAAAATAACATGGTGAGAAATACAGCAAGGTTTCTTAACTTTGGCCTTCATTGTCCACTTTCCTGCAGAGTTCAGCTCCAAGCCTCATCAGACACACATGAACAAGCCAATCATGTTCTTCAGGATCACTAGAAACGTTCTGATCAAAAGAGGACCCTGAGGGCCAGAGTTCAGAGCCTCTGCAATACAGCAGCAGCTTTTGTAACGTCAGACAGCATAACCAGATGCTTTGTGCAACTAAAATAACTGCCAGTGTATGACAGCGGAAGCCAAATACATTCAGTTTACAAACAGCCATGAACGCACTTATTTTAGAAATATCTGTTTGTAGTTTGAATGTATTTGGTTATTTTAGAATCTCTTACATGCATCACAAAATACAGGAATACAAAAACACACATAGTAAACGAAAATGCATGAAATATAAGGCAGTGCAAATTGAAACAAATATGATATCATACAAAAACAAGTCTCTGTGTGATTCAGATACTCATGTTCATGGTGTGAAAATGATCAAAGTGCAGCAGCTACAGTTCGATGAAACACTGACCTGAGAAAGAAAGGGTTTAGTGTGTTTGTTAGTGATCAGATGAGTCTGAAAAAGAGTCCAGGAGCTGAACAGACTGTAGTGTGGAGTGATGGAGTCAGAGATGATGATGATGATGATGTTCAGGTCTTCAGCTGCTGTTGTTTGTTCTTGAAATCGTCTGAAGGGTTTTGGTGTGTGGATCTCACCTCAGTTTTTATGTCAGAATGAAACTTCACAGACCCGTCTGGATCGCATTAGACTAGAAATCACAAATATATATTTCAGATTATCTACATATATTGTTTTGCATTTAGAAATTAATCTTCTTGATTAGTAAAACATGTCAGTTAAACAATCACACATCTGTTTCATTCAGAAAGTGATGAATCTGTCTGAATGTGTCTCTTTGTGCCAGAAGAGAAAACAATTAAATCTACAACAGCAAGACTAAAATGTTCAGATATGAACAAACACTTACAGAGTGGTTGATAATTCCTCATACTGTTCCGTCTAACAAGTGTCTGTCTGCTTTTCTCTTGTACTTCACCGGTTTGTGTCTCATTTCTGGTCTCCATTTTTCTTTCTTGTTACAAGGAACCTTACAAGGTTCAGTTTCCCACTGTTCTGTGTTCTCATGCATTTCTATTTCATTTGAATATTAAAACAAGGAATAAAGATGCTCACAACTGTGGTTTTACTGTGGTATTTTGTAGTTAAAGCACAATAACTAAACTATAGATATATATATTGAACTATTTAAACTATTTGAATCTCTTCTGGTGAGTTCATTTACTGTAAATCACAGTTCAGATTCTGATGTGGACCAGCTCCAAAAGACGTGTCATTATTCAGATCAAGTCAGTTCAGTGTTGATTCAGTTCAGATTACATTTTCAGACTTCTTAAATGGCTGCTTGCAATACATACCTCGTGTTAAAGGTCTGTGCCCGGTTGCATGAAACTCCTTAAGCTAAGAAATCCCTTAGATATAAGGTTAAGGGTACCCTTAGTGAAACTTGGGTTGCATGAAAAAACCCTAAGGGTTTCCTTAAGGAACTTAAGGCTGTTATTAAGTTTTCCCCCTTAATTATCTAAGTGTTCTCTTAAGCGTTGCTACAAAGTCCTTAGTGACCATTTCACCTTAATAAATTTAAGGGACCAAAACAGCTCCCTTAAGTCAACTTAAACACAGTGGTGGACGAAGTACACAAGTCAAGTACTTGAGTAAAAGTACAGATACATATAATAAAATATTACTCCAGTATGAGTAAAAGTACTCCTTTCTCAATCTTACTCAAGTGAAAGTACAAAAGTACTCGATTTTTTATGTACTTAAGTAAAAAAGTACTGAAAGATAGATGTTTGCATTTTATATAGGCTACTTAATTTAATTTTATATTAGCACATATTCTTTTTATAATCCTACTGCTCAAAATACCCGGGTTTTTTTCCAAAATAACCACTATATGGAGTCAAGATATATTTTTGTTGTTGATATGGACTACGCTGATGAGAGTAATGTTCACTGTGAAGCTTACACTGTGATGTTCCTGAGAGAAAACAGAGATGACCATCTGATTTTCACCAGTAAGAACAAAGTATTTTAAAGTTTGTTGTTTTACAGAACATCAAAGTTACAGTACAGACCAAAAGTTTGGACACACCTTCTCATTCAAAGAGGTTTCTTTATTTTCATGACTATGAAAATTGTAGAGTCACACTGAAGGCATCAAGAGCTATTTGACCAAGAAGGAGAGTGATGGGGTGCTGCGCCAGATGACCTGGCCTCCACAGTCACCGGACCTGAACCCAATCGAGATGGTTTAGGGGTGAGCTGCACCGCAGACAGAAGGCAAAAGGGCCAACAAGTGCTAAGCATCTCTCGGGGAACTCCAAGACTGTTGAAGACCATTTCAGGTGACTACCTCTTGAAGCTCATCAAGAGAATGCCAAGAGCGTGCAAAGCAGTCATCAAAGGAAAAGAAGAACCTAGAATATGACATATTTTCAGTTGTTTCACACTTTTTTGTTATGTATATAATTCCATATATAATTCCAAATGTGTTAATTCATAGTTTTGATGCCTTCAGTGTGAATCTACAATTTTCATAGTCATGAAAATAAAGAAAACTCTTTGAATGAGAAGGTGTGTCCAAACTTTTGGTCTGTACTGTAACTTTATATATGACATGATAATAAGGCCTGAAGTTAGGAAGAACATTAAGGAAAATATAATTATATTTTCATAATGATTTTTTCTTTCTCAAACCTTGTCTGTGGTTTAAAAACACCCCTGGCCAAACGGGGTGCATCTCTTCCCACTTTGATAATTACTGTAGTTACCATGTTCTGAACATCACATCCTTTCTTTTCTACCCAGGTGTAATCTACATATATATATATATATATATATATATATATATATATATATATATATAGGTGGTTGAATAAAAATATTTGGACATTATAAAAAATTAAAAATCTTAGCTAGACAGTTAGCATCAGCTAACAATATTTACTTATTTTCAGTACGGTTATGAATAAACATTCATGTCTGTCTACTCTTCTAGTTAATCCAAACAATATACATATGTATAACGTTACTGTTGATAAACAATATAAAAACAGACGTCACATAGGACATTTTAATAAAACTGTTTAACATTAGGGCAGCGGGGAATTTGAACGTGCATGAGTTATTGTATTTAATCTGTGTTACTTAAAGTTTTTTTTTTTTAACCTAAAATTGATGTGTCTGCATCGTCTGCACTGGAGCATTTCAGTGGGCTTAAACAGATCACTCTTTACAACGGATTTAGTTCCCAAACAACTGACAATTTTGACCTAAATATGATTTTCAGTTACAATAATTAATCCTAAATTTCGACATTAATAACTTACTTTTAGCAACGTCAGACGCACGCGCGCTCACAATATCTCCCGGTTCTTACTTCTGGGGACTCGCACTAAACGGTTCATTTGAATCAGTGAGTGGTCGACTCCAGAACAGCTGCAATCGGATCACTCTAATTCCTAAACGAATCGTTTGGTGCGATTCGCGATCCGATTTAAAGGTTTATTTTGAAAAGATTCAGTTCGTTCATGATGAGTCAGACACCGCTTCTGAGTGTCGGAGCACGTGATATATTATAGGGAGTAACGATATGTTTTATGAAATGTAGTGAAGTAAAAAGTACGATTTTATGCTTTGGAATGTAGTGAAGTAAAAGTAAAAGTCACTCAAAATAAAACTACTCCAGTAAAGTACAGATACTTGAAAAATGTACTTAAGTACAGTAACGAAGTAAAGCTACTCCGTTACTGTCCACCACTGCTTAAACACAAAATACGATGGCTGATTTAGTGTTAATTGAAGAGGAGGATATACCAAGGCGTGTATTTAATGATCGTAATAATCCCTTGGAGACGATGAATGGTTGATGAAAGGATGAAAATATTATTATTATTATTATTATAACCACTTGCGAAAACAATAATTGCCTTTTCGTCCTCTTTCCAGTTTGGTTTATGTTTTTTTTTCTGTTATGTTTGTACTCTCCATATCAAAAATATATTAATACAATTGTGATTTTAGTGAGGGTTTGGCTTTGTGGTTCATTATGTTCTGTTTACTGTTAGAGGTAGTAACTATAGCAACCGCGGCGATCTTTGCCGTATGTTGTCAGAAACTACTGTGAAACGCTTAGTATAAACACTTAGGTAAGGGTGACAGTTAAGAGGTTTCTTGCAACGCTCTTAATGAAATCCCTTACCTCAGGGATTTTTTTCTCCCTCAGGGAAACCCTCACTTAAGGAATTTCATGCAACCGGGCACTGGAAATATTAAACGACTGTGAAGAGAACTAGAAGCTGGTTTAACAAACGTCCTGACGATTCAGCTTCCAGATGAAACCACCAGGTCACAGCGGCCCTCACGGATTGCAAAGACTTTCCAAATGTTCAATTTGATGTCAACAGAGGCAGAAATCATGTGCAATCCTATCACGTCATCTTTACATGCTCTTCAGTCACCTCAAGAGAGGAGAATCTGAATAAAACCACAAGAAACAGACCAAATGTCTGTAAGACTCAAACAAGCATGAACAATGACAAAGACCCAACGAACCTTGCTCAATAGTGCAATGTGCATGCACTTGAAAGTAAAACAGTTCATAACCCTTTTACAGTATATCCAGTTTCTGCTTTAAACAATATATGTTTATTATTATTATTATAAAAAAAAAAAAAAATCTTGTGAAAGTTTTAAAAAAAGGCAAAAGGGCAAATGCTTTTACCGGCAATGAACAGCATTTCAGTAAGTGTTTGTCTAAAGCATGTTTACATGCAGGACATTGACTTTAACATCCAAATTTATTTAGTCATTTAATTTTACATTGCTTCTTGATCACTGACTGGAACAACGATTCAAATAAACCCTGGACTTTCAGCTAACTGATACCAGTTTGTTCTGTGGATAGGCCTATTTCTTTCTTCACACACATTACCATAAGATTTTTTTATTAATCTTCTGTTGTGTTTTTAAAATGGTTGTCTGTAATGTCTGTATTTTTGTGAAGGTTACCACTGTGTTGAAGAGTAGAGCCTACAGTATGGTTACAGTCGGTCAAGGATGGGTCTATTACAAATGTTAAGACTATAAACTGCTTTATTTAAACTGCAATAATTGCTGTTGTTGATGCAGTGACTTGTTGACTTGCTATTTTCAGTTAAATGCATCTGCTTAATACTAAAGGACATGAAGATGAATGCTACTATATGATGGTTAGAGTTAACGGTAACACTTTGTTTTAAGGTGTACTTGTTACATGTTACATGTACTGACTATTATAATAAAGCAATAAGCCCCAAGAGGCCTTCGTGTTTAACAACATGTAGTTAATTAATATTACTCAGTATTTAAATGTAAGATTACACTATAACAAGGACAACTTAAAATAGTGTCCTTTTTCTACAAAAACACTTTTTGTAAATAATATGATCACTGATCATAATCTAGATGTGCTCTGTTTGACAGAAACCTGGCTAAAACCAGATGATTAGATTATTTTAAATGAGTCCACCCCCCAAGATTACTGTTATAAACATGAGCCGCATCTAAAAGGTAAAGGGGGAGGTGTTCCTTCAATTTATAACAATGTTTTCAGGATTTCTCAGAGGGCAAGCTTAAAGTATGACAGTTTGAAGTAATGGTGCTTCATTTAACATTATCCACAGAAACAAATGTTAATGATAAATCCCCTGTGATGTTTGTACTGGCTACTGTATACAGGCCACCAGGGCACCATACAGACTTTATTAAAGAGTTTGGTGATTTTACATCTGTAAGGTCAAAATGATCAAAGACGGTCAAAAATGATCAAAAACTTCTGTTTTTCCTGTCCCAAACTATCTTGAGTAACAAAAGGCCCATTTGGCATTCCTGATGACATTAAAGTGATGATATCAATCAAGGCCTGTAGGCCAGCATGTGTTTACATCGGGGGTCTGATAATTGTCACACCTTTTGCACAATGGGTGAAGCTGTAGTCTGCTGATTGGTCAGGTTGAATGTCTCACATTTGGGTTTCAGTCACATGGTCAAGGAAGGGATAAAAGAAGACTGTGAATGTTTCTCAAGGCTTTTTCTCTCTTCTGGCTTTTCTTTGCTGACTCTTTCCTTTGCTGGAGCTCTCTTCTCAGGGCCTTGCCCTCTCTCCCTCTATTTCTCCCTCTCTCTATCTCCCCCTCTCTCTTTCCTTTTCAGGTAATATTTTACATATATGTTGGGTACAGTTAACTCTATGTTTTACCATCCTTCATCTATTTTGTAACCAATTCAAGTGTAACCTTAACAAAATATTGTTATTAAACCATTTTAATTATTAATTGTGTTAACTAGTCTTGATTCAATATTAACTTTGAAGTGCTACCTATTGCAATACAATATAGTCACTTAATAGCCACGCTCTCCCACATATTAAGCTATTGTAACTGCACTTATTTCCATCGTTGGTATAAGTGGCAGTGGGTGGTAATAGACTAGAAATGTACAGTTTTATAACATCGTGCTGATAACGTTTCTTTAGTCATTTCGGCAATCCTACAGCCTAAACCTCTGTTGGCAAACCACCCTTACACATCCGAGTTAGTTCTGGCTGCAGATACAGTTTTAATAGTTGGTGATTTTAATATCCATGTTGATAATGAGAAAGCTGTATTGGGATCAGCATTTATAGACATTCTGAACTCTATTGGTGTTAGACAACACGTTTCTGGACCTACTCATTGTCGAACTCATACTCTAGATTCAATACTGTCACATGGAATTGATGTTGATAGTGTTGAAATTATGCAGCCAAGTGATGATATCTCAGATCATTATTTAGTTTTGTGCAAACTTCATATAGCCAAAATTGTAAATTCTACTTGTTGTTACAAGTATGGTAGAACCATACCTTCTACCACAAAAGACCGCTTTTTAAGTTATCTTCCTGATATATCCGAATTCCTTAGCATATCCAAAATGTCATAACAACTTGAGGATGTAACTGTCAGGGTGCATACTAGACAGAGGACTCAGAAGCAGAGTAGAGAAAAAGGAGAATCTTTATTCTCGCCACAAAACACAAAATAACATAAACAATAATAAAATGCTCTGGCACACACAGAGATCTCCGAGCTGGCCGGCACACTGCGGACCACTCGCGCTGCCGGATCTCTGAGCTACGGATCCTTAGACGGGAAAACAGAAGGTGAGACTGAGATTTGGAACTATACAAAACATGGGCAAAGACAAAACAATCTACTCACAACGACAGACAGAAAAGCAGAGACATATAAGGGAGTTGGGGAACGAGCGACAGGTGGGGAAGAATCAGCTTGTGATCTGCACAACCCCGCCACGATCAGCGCTGATTGCCCAGACCACAAGCTACCGGACAGACAGGACAACACAGACCGCAGGGGAAGCTGAGACAGCACCCTGCACCGTGACAGTACCCCCCACCTCAGGGACCCCTCCTGGCATCCCCGGAGGACTCACCAGGACGCTGATGAAATTGATCAATGAGCGCGATCTAGAATGTCGCGAGACGGAATCCAGCATCTCTCCTCTGGACCATAACCCTCCCAGTCTACCAGATATTGATGACCTCTACCCCTACGCATCACATCAATGAGCCGCCGTACAGTATAGGCAGGCGACCCCTCGATGAGCCTAGTAGGCGGAGGGGCAGAGGTCAGCGGCTGAAGGGGGGAGTGAAAGGTGGGTTTAATCTTAGAAACGTGGAAAACTGGGTGGATCCTTCTAAACTGAGGGGGCAATTTGAACCATACTGACACTGGACTAAGCACATTGGCGATGATAAACGGTCCAACAAATTTGGGTTCCAGTTTACGTGAGGGCAGTCTGAAGTTAATATCCTTAGTAGACAACCAGACTCTCTGACCACACGTAAAGAGGGGGCTTAGTATGGTGACGGTCCTCCGATTCCTTGTTCCTCTCGCAAACCCGTAGATGAGACCGAGAGGGAGTTATGTGCATACTCTACCATGGTCAACCTGGAACTCCAAGATGACAGTTCAGCAGACGCCACACAGCACAGGACTCTCTCCAAATCTTGGATTTGCATGCTCGGTCTGACCATTAGTCTATAACCGGAAGATAGGCTCGCAGTCGCCCCGAGCTGTTGACAGAACTCTGACCAAAACCTAGACACAAACTGGAGACCTCTGTCACAAACCACATTCACCGGGAGGCCATGAATACGGAAAACGTGATCTAAGACCGTAGTCGCTGTCTCCCTCGCTGACGGCAATTTGGGGAGGGGAATAAAATGGACTGCCTTTGAGAACCTGTCCACCACAGTGAGAACTACCATCTTGCCCCTAGATGGAGGCAAGCCCAGTCACAAAGTCCATCGCTATGTGTGACCAGGGCCATGAAGAGACCGACAACGGCTGAAGTAGCCCTGCTGGGGGTCGATTGGATCCCTTACCCGCAGCACAAATTGGACAGGCCGACACAAACCGTCGAGCATCCTGCGCCACGGACGGCCACCAAAACCACTGCTTGATTAACCTACAAGTACTAGTCGCTCCAGGGTGGCAAGCTAGACTAGAAGAGTGGCCCCACTGAAGAGCGCTAGTTCAGACTGATTCAGGTACAAAGAGCAGACCCTCTGGGCATCCAGTGGGAACAGAAGTATCGCGTAGTGTCGCGCGGACCTTGGACTCCACCCCCCAGGTGACCACAGCCACAACCCGTTTGAGATGCAAAATGGCCACCGGGAGGGTGGGAATAGCCTCAGCCTCAAAAACCCACGTCAGGTTTACCATTCTTAAGCCCGGGCGATAAGAAATTGTTAACCTGAAAGGTCCAAAAAATAATGCCCGGCATTCCGCGGGGGTTAAACCATATATGTTAAACGGGATGTATTTTCTCATCCAAAGTTGATCTTTGAGACAAAACTGCCCCAACCCCCACCTCCGATTCATCCACCTCCACAATTAACTGATGAGACGGGTCAGGGGTAGTTAAAATGGGGGCTGAAATAAATTGACTCTTAAGGTTCTCAAATGCAGCTTGGGCCTGCAACGACTAACAGAATTGTTTCCTTGTGGAGGTGAGATCAGTAAGAGGAAGGGCGATCTGGCTAAAGTTCCGAATGAATCGCCTGTAAAAATTGGCAAACCCCAGAAAGCGCTGGACCGCTCCACGACTATCTGGGGTGGGCCAATCAGCAACTGCCTTTACCTTGGTGAGATCCATTCGGATACCTTCAGGCGAGAGAATAAAACCCAGGAACGGAACCGACTGTGCGTGAAACTCACACTTCTCCAACTTAATGAATAAATGACTCTCCAGCAGCCGCTGGAGCACTCGCCTGACGTGCTGGACATGATTGTGCTCATTCTGGGAAAAAATCAGGATGTCGTCAATATAAACAAAAACAAACTGATCGACCATGTCTCGGAGCACGTCGTTGACGAGTGCCTGAAAGAACGCTGGGGAGTTGGAAAGCCCAAACGGCATAACTAAATACTCAAAGTTCCCTGTATGGGTGTTAAAGGCAGTCTTCCATTCATCCCCCTCCCTAATCCGAACCAAGTGATAAGCATTGCGAAGGTCCAACTTCGTAAAGATGTTTGCCCCCTGAAGGAGCTCGAAGGCCAATGACATCAATGGCAAAGAATAATGATTCTTTACCGTGATGTCATTCAAGCCCCGATAGTCAATACAGGGGGACAACGAACCATCCTTCTTCTCCACGAAGAAGAACCCCGCCACGGCTGGAGAGGATGAGGGACGGATAATGCCTGCAACCAGAGAATCATGTATATACCTCTCCATGGCCTCCCGCTCCAGACCCAACAGAGAGTAAAGGCGCCCCTTAGGTGGAGAAGTGTCAGGAAGCAGGTCTATCACGCAGTCGTACGGGCAGTGTGGAGGCAGAGATGAAAGTCGGGACCTACAGAAAACCGCTCTCAAATCATGGTAAGCCTCTGGTACATCCACCAAGTTAGTCAGCTCCTCCTGCAACACAGAATGAGACAAGACAGCGGGAAAAGCAGCACCCAAACACTGAGCTAAACAGAAAGGGCTCCAAGCCAAAATAGAACCACGGGTCCAATCAATATGAGAGTTATGTTTAACCAACCAGGTGTGACCCAACACCACTGGAGAGGTGGGCGAGTGATTGAGGTGAAATCTAATCTCTTCAGCATGATTACCAGACAAAGTTAATGTGACAAACTGGGTGGTGTGAGTGATATTAGTGAGATGGGTGCCACAAAGGGTCCTGGCAGAAATAGGTTCCCCAGACGAGTTGCCAATCTGGAATCCATGAAGTCGCCCTCCGCTCCAGAGTCAATCAATTCTGAAACCTGGAAAACAGCTCCCCAAAACTGTACTGAAGCTTGGAACTCTGAATGGCCAACAGGTGGCAGTCGAGTTGTAGTGACGCTCACCATGTGCTCTCCCTTGTGTGAAAAGCGTCGCCCTGCCACAGGGCATGCAGCTACCACGTGACCCACCTCACCGCAGTACAGACAGATCTGATTATCCAAGCGACGGCGTCGCTCTCCTATTGTCAGCCATGCTCTCCCAATCTGCATAGGCTCCTCCTCCGGGAGGATGCGGCGTTGAGACATCGTGTCACATGCTGCTCCATACGGGACCCCGGTGACGTGTTCATGGGGAATCCCCTCTCTACGGTGCCGAGAACGGAGAGTTATCCGGTTGTCGACATAAATGGCTAGGTCGATAAGCCCATCCAAGCCAGGGGGCAGCTCTAGTGAATAGATCTCATCCTTCACCTGCTCTGCCAGGCCGTGGAGGAAGTGATCCCAGAGAGCCTTCTCATTCCAGCCGCAGTACGTGGCGATCGTGTGGAACTGAATGGAGTAACCAGACACCGACTGCTATCTGTGCTGAAGCAGCGACAATGCTCGTTCTGCTTCAATACCGCGTGCCGAGCGGTCAAACACCTTGCGCAGCTCCCTCGAGAATGCCTCAAATGACGCACAACAGTCATGCTTGCTGTCCCACATGGCCGTTCCCCATTCTCTCACTTGACCCACCAGGAGAGTGATGACGACCGCCACTCTGGATTGCTCCGTGGGGAAACAGGAAGGCTGGAGAGTGAAAGTCAGTGAGCACTGGGACAGAAATGACTGACATGTATAATAAAATACAATAATAAAATGCTCTGTCGCACACAGTGATCTCCGAGCTGGCTGGCACACTGCAGACCACTCACGCTGCCGGATCTCCGAACTACGGATCCTTAGACAGAAAACAGAAGGTGAGACTGAGACTTGGAACTATGCAAAACATGGGCAAAGACAGAACAATCTACTCACGATGACAGACAGAAAAGCAGAGACATATAAGGGAGTGGGGGAATGAGCGACAGGTGGGGAAGAATCAGCTCGTGATCTGCACAACCCTGCCACGATCAGCGCTGATTGCCCAGACCACGAGCTACCGAACAGACAGGACAACACAGACCGCAGGGGAAGCTGATAAGGCACCCTGCACCGTGACAGTAACAGAAACTATGGATTCCCTCTTTTCTAGCATTTTAAATACAGTTGCTCCTTTACGCTTTAGGAAAGTTAAGGAAACCAGTATGACACCATGGTATAATGAGCATACTCGCACCATAAAGAGAGCAGCCCGAAAAATGGAGCGCAGCTGGAGGAAACTAAAACAAGAGGTATTTCGTATTGCTTGGCGGGAAAGTAACCTATCCTACAGAAAAGCATTAAAATCTGCTAGATCTGATTACTTTTCTTCTCTTTTAGAAGAAAACAAACATAACCCCAGGTATTTAACAACAAATGTTGACATTTCCCAACATCAGAGCAGTAATGACTTTATGAACTACTTTACTTCTAAAATCGATACTATAATAGATAAAATAGTAACCATTCAGCCGTCAGCTACAGTATCGCATCAGACAGTGCACTATAGACCCCCTGAGGTACAGTTCCACTCATTCTGTACTATAGGAGATGAAGAATTTTTAAATCATCTAAACCAACAACATGTATGTTAGACCCTATACCATCTAAGCTCCTAAAAGAGGTGCTTCCAGAAGTCATAGATCCTCTTCTGACTATTATTAATTACTCATTGTCATTAGGATATGTCCCCAAAACCTTCAAACTGGCTGTTATTAATCCTCTCATAAAAAACACAACTTGACCCCAAATAACTAGTTAATTATAGACCAATCTCGAATCTTCCTTTTCTGTCCAAGATACTAGAAAAGGTGGTATCCTCACAATTATATTGCTTCTTATAGAAAAATGGTATATGTGAGGATTTCCAGTCAGGATTTAGACCATATCATAGTACTGAGACTGCTCTCCTTAGAGTTACAAATGATCTGTTCTTATCATCTGATCATGGTTGTATCTCTCTATTAGTTCTATTGGATCTTAGTGCTGTGTTTGACCACAACATTCTTTTGCATAGACTTGAACACTTTGTTGGCATTAATGAAAGTGCATTAGCATGGTTTAAATCATACTTATGTGACCGCCAACAATTCGTAGCAGTGAATGAAGAGGTATCATATCGATCACAAGTGCAGTATGGAGTACCTCAAGGCTCAGTACTAGGGCCGCTACTCTTCATGCTCTATAGGTTACCCTTGGGAGATATCATCAGGAAACATGGTGTTAGCTTTCACTATTATGCTGATGATACTCAGCTCTATATTTCTTTGCGGCCCAGTGAAACACACAGATTTGAAAAACTGATGGAATGCATAGTCGATATAACATACTGGATGACGAATAATTTCTTGCTGCTAAACTCTGAAAAAAAAGAACGGAGGTGTTAATTGTAGGACCTAAAAACTCTGCATGTAATAAGCTAGAACACTGTCTAAGACTTGATGGCTGCTCTGTCAATTCTTCGTCATCAGTTAGGAACCTACAGTAGGTGTGCTATTTGATCGCAATCTTTACTTAGAAAGCCACGTTTCTAGCATTTGTAAAACTGCACTTTCCATCTCAAAAATATATCTAAATTATGTCCTATGATCTCAGTGTCAAATGCAGAAATGTTAATCCATGCGTTTGTGACCTCAAGGTTAGACTATTGTAATGCTTTATTGGGTGGTTGTTCTGCACGCTTAGTAAACAAACTACAGCTAGTCCAAAATGCAGCAGCAAGAATTCTTACTAGAACCAGGAAGTATGACCATATTAGCCCGGTCCTGTCAACACTGCACTGGCTTCCTATCAAACATCATATAGATATTTATAATATTACAATATAATATTATATAGATTTTAAAATATTGCTTATTACTTATAAAGCCCTGAATGGTTTAGCACCTCAGCATTTGAGTGAGCTCCTTTTACATTATTATCCTCTATGTCCGCTATGTTCTCAAAACTCAATTTGATAATTCCTAGAATATCAAAATCAACTGTGTGCGGCAGATCCTTTTCCTATTTGGCACCTATACTCTGGAATAACCTACCTAACATTGTTCGGGAGGCAGACACACTCTTGCAGTTTAAATCTAGATTAAAGACCCATCTCTATGATGGATTACACTTAACACACTAATATGCTTTTAATATCCAAATCCATTAAAGTATTTTTAGGCTGCATTAATTAGGTAAACCGGAACCGGAAACACACCCTATGTACTTGCTACATCATTAGAAGAATGGCATCTACACTAATATTAGTCTGTTTCTCTCTTATTCCGAGGTCACCGTAGCCACCAGATCCAGTCTGTATCCAGATCAGAGGGTCAGTGCAGTCACCCGGATCCAGTACGTATCCAGACCAGATGGTGGATCAGCACCTAGAAAGGACCTCTACTGCCCTGAAAGACAGCGGAGACCAGGACAACTAGAGCCCCAGATACAGACCACAGGAAACAGATGATTCTTCTGCACAATCTGACTTTGCTGCAGTCTGGAATTGAACTACTGGTTTCGTCTGGTCAGAGGAGAACTGACCCCCCAACTGAGCCTGGTTTCTCCCAAGGTTTTTTCCTCCATTCTGTCACCGATGGAGTTTCGGTTCCTTGCCGCTGTCGCCTCTGGCTTGCTTAGTTGGGGTCACTTCATCTACAGCGATATCATTGACTTGATTGCAAATAAATGCACAGACACTATTTAAACTGAACAGAGATGACATAACTGAATTCAATGATGAACTGCCTTTGACAATCATTTTGCATTATTGAGACACTGTTTTCTAATGAATGTTGTTCAGTTGCTTTGACGCAATGTATTTTGTTTAAAGTGCTATATAAATAAAGATGACTTGACTTGACAAACTCTGGGAAATCTGTCTTTTAAGAAGGATCAATGTTGCTGTCAATGTAATGTCAGTATGTTGTTTTTCCACACTGCCTCCAGAGCCGATGGGGAAGAAGTGAATAACTTATACAGTAGATGTTTTTTTTAAGAAATTAATTCATCTAAGATTTCTCTGAAAAGTGTGAGTGAGAAATGTGCTTGGCCTGTGCACATATCCTTATACACCAGACTTTTTTTTGTTAAACTGATTCTAGTTTTCAAGTTTTAGACATATTCTGTTTAATACCAAATTGATTTTTTTGCTAATTAAATGTGCCATGAATTTTCCACATTTATGAATAAGACTAACATAGATCCCATAGATGCTCTCATGAGAACTTTTTAAACTTTTACAGTAAATGCACATTATGGTATGGTCTAGTATTTTATTCACTTGTTATTAAAATGTAAACATCAACATTTTTATTATAAGATTGCAGAACAGAAGTAAAACATGTGATAGTACTTCAGAATTGCTGATTTCACATATGACCAAAACAAATAAATATATCAATCAATCAATCATGGATCAGTACATTATAAAAAGTTGGAAGAACTACATCAAAGCAATCTCAGGTAACTCTCAGTGAGTCTTACTGAAGTGGTAAATAAATAAATAAATAATAATAATAATAAAAAGTAAAGAATTTGCAGAAAATGTCTTTAAGTAAGATTTATTTTATTTATTTTCCTCTTCCGTTACAGGATTGCTGTCTCATGATAATTCAGTCTGTTTGGTAAATCTTTCCCTCTTACACACATGTAAACAATGCTTTTCCTTTTCCTTTGACTTTTACTTCCACTTCTGGGCTGAGAACCGGTTCAGATGCTTTTTTTTTCACCAGCAAAAACAATCCTACAACAATCTTAATGTGCTCCGTTATATTGACCATGAGTTATGTGTTCATATGAACGTGATCTGATTCAGATTTAATTCATCTTAATGCAGCATGAGCTTGTGTTCATTTTACCTGAAAATTTAGCTGAACATCAACATCTTCAGAAACACACTTTTCTCTTTCTTCATTCACAATATTCTTCACTTTTATTGTTCTTACAGCAACATGACAAGAAATGTGTTTGTGGGGCTTCAGGTGACGGGTTTTGGCAGTAAAAATCCTGATCAGAGGAACAAAATCCATCCAATAGGTGATCAGAATTATTAACATGAGTTTCTTCTGTGGTTGAGAATAACAACCGTCATCAATGCATTACAATAAATACAAATACTATTAATTACACATTGTTATTTACAATGCCTTTAATTCTATTTAATACAGTCAACATTTGGTAGACACATAGGTAGTGTGATTTATATAGTGTCCTTTCTAATTACCAAGACACAGATGATTTTACTCTGAGTACTGGCAACATGTCAGAAGTTGTGTTATGCATGAAAAAAGTACAGGTAATCTAAAGACTAAAATATAGAAGTGCTGGTACTGCGCACCAGTGTGTACTGACCCACTTCAAGCACTGATCAAGTACAATAACATACACCAGTTTCATGTATTGCAGTGATTGGTGTGGAGAGACCGCTAATAAAGCTGATGGGAGACAGAGAGGGGAGAGACAGAGTGGTGACTGTGAACTGTGAACTGAGACGTGGAAGCTGAATGCTCTGGAGAGCTGTGTGAGTGTGATTTCACCAAGTACAGCATGTTCTTGGATCAACATCCTTGTTGATCCTAGAGCAACATTCCAATCACAGTTTTAGTCAAGCCGACCCTTTCCTCCTTACTTATCTGAACCCTGTCACACACATATAATCTTATTTGATTCTTAACTTTTTCATATATGATTTTCATTATATATTTTCACTGAATGACACATCCTCTTGATTTATTCTTCAGCTCTTCAACTTGTTTTTGCAGCTCTTTTATTTCATCTCCTTTCTGATTTTTCAGGTGTTGGTAGAGTTTCTCAAGTACTTCACGTTGTTTCTGATGATCTTCCAGCATCTGCTGAAGCTCCTGAACGTGCTTCTCTTTTTTCTCTCTAAAATCATTCAGTTCTTCTGCTTGTTTTCTGGCTTCATCTTCAAGTTTCTTATTCATCTCTCTCATTTCCTTTTCATGTTTCTGTTTCATTTCATTTCGCTCTTTCTCTTCTCTTTCTTTTCTCCAATTCTCCTCTCTTTCCCTTTTCTTGGTCTCTTCTTCTTGTTTCTTACATCTCTTTCTCTCTTCTTCTTGTCTCTCATCATCTTCTAGTTTTCTCTTTCGTTCCATTCTTTTATGTCTTTCCATTTCAGTTTTCATTTCTTCATATTCTCTCACTTTTTCTTCTCCTTCTATTCTCTGTTTCTGTATCTCCTCCTCTATCTTTTGTCTTTCTTCTTCTCTCTCTCTTTCAAATGTCTTTCTCATTTTCTCCAGTTCTTCTTGTTTTTCTTTCAGTTGTTCCGCCTGTTTCTCTTTTCTCTTTCTTTCTTCTTCCTCTCGTTCTCTCATATTTCGTTTCTTTTCATCCTCCCATTTTCTCTGCTGTCGTTTAATTTCCTCTCGAGTCTCTTTTCTGTCATTCTCAGCCTCTTTTATTCTTCTTCTCCATTCTTCTCTCTCTTTCTCTTCTTGTTCAATCTTCTTTCTTTCCTCAGATTCTCTCTTCTTAGTTTCTTCTTCTTGTTTCCTCTGAAACTCTGCTATAGTACGTTCTTGTTCATGTTTCATCTTTTCTAGATCTTGTCTGTATTTCTTTTCTCTCTTTCTCTCTTCCTTTTCTCTTTCTTTCTGCTGTTTTTCATACTGTGATTTCTGATTTTCAATCTCTCTCTTCATCTCTTCTATTTTATGAAGATATTCAGCTCTTCGTCGTTTTACCTCCTCTGATCGTTTCTGGTTTTCAATCTCTCTTTTCTTCTTTTCTGTTTTCTCTTTCTCTTTAAACTCTTTAATGAGATTTTCCTTGTTCAGTCTGAACTCATTTTCTCTTTGTATTTTCTCCTCATCTGCTCTTTGTTTCTCGTCCTCGAGTCTCTTCGTCATGTTATTTATGTCCATCTCATATTTGGCTTGTAACTCTTCTTTTTGCTCCTGAATTTCTCTCTCTCTCTCTTTCAGTATTTGCTCCATTCTCTTTTTAATGGACATCTCTGCTTCCTCAAACATGCTGTTAGTGAAATATCGACCCTGACTACTATTTCTCACCTCTTCAATCATGTTTAACAGTTGAATCACTTGAGTTCTTTCTTGTTTTTCTGTGTTATTAAAAACCAGGAATCGGTTTCCACAATCACTGATCAGCTTCCTGAATTCAGCATTTTTAGTTTCACTGACATATTCATTTATGGACTTATTTTTCAGCTTGTCTCCTCCAGTGAACAGGACGATACTGAACTGAGCAGCTTTATGACCAAACATCTTCTTAATTAACTGCATAGTATCATTCTCTTCCTTGGTGAATCTTCCCACACTCAACACAATGACAAACACATGAGGTCCAGGTGACAAGAGCGAAACACATTTCACTATTTCTTCCACCACTTGTTCATTTTTCAGTGTTGTGTCATAGAGTCCTGGAGTATCAACAACAGCCACTGATCGACCATCAACTTCACCAACTCCCTTCATACAAACTGTTGTCACTGAATCTATGCTTGCTTCACTCACAAACGTATCTTTTCCCAGAATAGTGTTTCCTGTTGCACTCTTTCCACTTCCTGTCCTCCCAAGTAGCACAATCCTCAGACACCGCTGATCATTCAATACTTCTTTAGTACCTGGAACACATTGGTAGAAACAAATGTTGAGAAAATAAATCTTTAGGATTGCTGTAGATTTAAATACTTTTTAACTGCAAGATTGCCTTCCCTTTATATGGGAGTTATAATCGATCAATAACAGAACGTTTATTCTTTAAATAGAATTCAGAGTGATCCATTAACTGAGTAATTAGTCCAACTGGTTTAGACCATTTTTTTAGTTCTGATAGATTTGCAAAGCTGTTAACAAATCAGCTGAAAATTTTATTTGTATTTTTCTGACACACACGAATAAAGAACAAAAATAAATAAATAAATTCATACCTGGTTCGACGCCTGTTTTGTGGCTTTACAATCATTAAATGGCCTCATTAGTTACTTATATTTAATGTGACTTTGATTCAAGCTATACATTTTACCAATATGTGTGTTTCATGGGAATTGAACCTGTGACCTTGGGATAGATACAGCTACAGGAACCATTACAAATAACCATTACAAAATAAACTGTAATATGCTCTGGTCCCCTGCCTGCTTACCGTGGTGATGAGATGCATAGCAGATTGTCATCACTCAATGGCTGGATGTCTAAGTGGTGCCCACAGAATAACATAGGTTATATAGACAATTGGACGAGCTTTTGGGGCAGACCTGACCTGTTTAAAAGAGATGGTCTTCATCCCTCCTGGGGTGGCACCACTCTTCTGTCTAGAAATATGGCAAATAGTCTTAGTGTTTATACTTGACTAACTGGGGCCCAGGTCAGGAAGCAGACAGACTGGCTAAACCGACCGTCTGCTAGCTGCCTCCCGTCACAGAGGTCAGTTAATTCTCAGCACATAGAGACTCTTTCACCTAGATATCACACTATAGAGACTGTGTCTGTTCCACGAACTAGAAAATACAAAAAACGTCCAAACCAAGTTAAGGTTAACAATTTAATTGAGGTTCAACAAATAAAAAACAAATGCAATATGGATAAACAAATGATAAAGATTGGCTTATTGAATATCAGATCCATTTCTACGAAAACACTTTTTGTAAATAATATGATAACTGATCATAATATAGATGTGCTCTGCTTGACAGAAACCTGGCTAAAACCTGATGATTACATTATTTTAAATGAGTCCACCCCCCAAGATTATTGTTATAAACACGAGCCGCGTCTAAAAGGCAAAGGGGGAGGAGTTGCTTCAATTTATAACAACGTTTTCAGGATTTCTCAGAGGGCAGGCTTCAAGTATAACTCGTTTGAAGTAATGGTGCTTCATATAACATTATCCAGAGAAACCAATGTTAATGATAAATCCCCTGTTATGTTTGTACTGGCTACTGTATACAGGCCACCAGGGCACCATACAGACTTTATTAAAGAGTTTGGTGATTTTACATCCGAGTTAGTTCTGGCTGCAGATAAAGTCTTAATAGTTGGTGATTTTAATATCCATGTCGATAATGAAAAAGATGTATTGGGATCAGCATTTATAGACATTCTGAACTCTATTGGTGTTAGACAACACGTTTCAGGACCTACTCATTGTCGAAATCATACTCTAGATTTAATACTCACATGGAATTGATGTTGATAGTGTTGAAATTATTCAGCCAAGTGATGATATCTCAGATCATTATTTAGTTCTGTGTAAACTTCATATAGCCAAAATTGTAAATTCTACTTCTTGTTACAAGTATCGAAGAACCATCACTTCTACCACAAAAGACTGCTTTTTAAGTTATCTTCCTGATGTATCCGAATTCCTTAGCATATCCAAAACCTCAGAACAACTTGATGATGTAACAGAAACTATGGACTCTCTCTTTTCTAGCACTTTAAATACAGTTGCTCCTTTACGCTTAAGGAAGGTTAAGGAAAACAGTTTGACACCATGGTATAATGAGCATACTCGCACCCTAAAGAGAGCAGCCCGAAAAATGGAGCGCAGCTGGAGGAAAACAAAACTAGAGGTATTTCGTATTGCTTGGCGGGAAAGTAGCATATCCTACAGAAAAGCATTAAAAACTGCTAGATCTGATTACTTTTCTTCTCTTTTAGAAGAAAACAAACATAACCCCAGGTATTTATTCAATACAGTGGCTAAATTAACGAAAAATAAAGCCTCAACAAGTGTTGACATTTCCCAACACCACAGCAGTAATGACTTTATGAACCACTTTACTTCTAAAATCGATACTATTAGAGATAAAATTGCAACCATTCAGCCGTCAGCTACAGTTTCGCATCAGACAGTGCACTATAGACCCCCTGAGGAACAGTTCCACTCATTCTCTACTATAGGAGAGGAAGAATTGTATAAACTTGTTAAATCATCTAAACTTACAACATGTATGTTAGACCCTATACCATCTAAGCTCTTAAAAGAGGTGCTTCCAGAAGTCATAGGTCCTCTTCTGACTATTATTAATTCCTCATTGTCATTAGGATATGTCCCCAAAACCTTCAAACTGGCTGTTATTAAGCCTCTCATAAAAAAGCCACAACTTGACCCCAGAGAACTAGTTAATTATAGACCAATCTCGAATCTCCCTTTTCTGTCCAAGATACTAGAAAAGGTGGTATCCTCACAATTATATTCCTTCTTAGAGAAAAATGGTATTTGTGAGGATTTCCAGTCAGGATTTAGACCGTATCATAGTACTGAAACTGCTCTCCTTAGAGTTACAAATGATCTGCTCTTATCATCTGATCGTGGGTGTATCTCTCTATTAGTTTTATTGGATCTTAGTGCTGCGTTTGACACAATTGACCACAACATTCTTTTGCATAGACTTGAACACTTTGTTGGCATCAGTGGAAGTGCATTAGCATGGTTTAAATCGTACTTATATGAACGCCATCAGTTCGTAGCAGTGAATGAAGATGTATCATATCAATCACAAGTGCAGTATGGAGTACCTCAAGGCTCAGTTCTAGGGCCGCTACTCTTCACGCTTTATATGTTACCCTTGGGAGATATCATCAGGAAACATGGTGTTAGCTTTCACTGTTATGCTGATGATACGCAGCTCTATATTTCCTCGCAGCCCGGTGAAACACACCAATTTGAAAAACTAATGGAATGCATAGTCGATATAAAAAATTGGATGACGAGTAATTTCTTACTGCTAAATTCAGAAAACAGAGATGTTAATCATAGGGCCTAAAAACTCTACTTGTAATAACCTAGAACACTGTCTAAGACTTGATGGCTGCTCTGTCAATTCTTCGACATCAGTTAGGAACCTAGGTGTGCTACTTGATCGCAATCTTTCCTTAGAAAGCCACGTTTCTAGCATTTGTAAAACTGCATTTTTCCATCTCAAAAATATATCTAAATTACGGCCTATGCTCTCAATGTCAAATGCAGAAATGTTAATCCATGCATTTATGACTTCAAGGTTAGATTATTGTAATGCTTTATTGGGTGGTTGTTCTGCACGCTTGGTAAACAAATTACAGCTAGTCCAAAATGCAGCAGCAAGAGTTCTTAGTAGAACCAGGAAGTATGACCATATTAGCCCGGTCCTGTCCACACTGCACTGGCTCCCTATCAAACATCGTATAGATTTTAAAATATTGCTTATTACTTATAAAGCCCTGAATGGTTTAGCACCTCAGTATTTGAATGAGCTCCTTTTACATTATACTCCTCTACGTCCGCTACGTTCTCAAAACTCAGGCAATTTGTTAATACCTAGAATATCAAAATCAACTGTGTGCGGCAGATCATTTTCCTATTTGGCGCCTAAACTCTGGAATAACCTACCTAACATTGTTCGGGAGGCAGACACACTCTTGCAGTTTAAATCTAGATTAAAGACCCATCTCTTTAACCTGGCATACACATAACATACTAATATGCTTTTAATATCCAAATCCGTTAAAGGATTTTTAGGCTGCATTAATTAGGTAAACCGGAACAGGAACACTTCACATAACACCGTACTTTCTACATCATTAGAAGAATGGCATCTACGCTAATATTTGTCTGTTTCTCTCTTGTTCCGAGGTCACCGTGGCCACCAGATCCAGTCTGTGTCCAGATCAGAGGGTCACTGCAGTCACCCGGATCCAGTACGTATCCAGACCAGATGGTGGATCAGCACCAAGAAAGGACCTCTACTGCCCTGAAAGACAGCGGAGACCAGGACAACTAGAGCCCAGATACAGATCCCCTGTAAAGACCTTGTCTCAGAGGAGCACCAGGACAAGACCACAGGAAACTGATTCTTCTGCACAATCTGACTTTGCTGCAGCCTGGAATTGAACTACTGGTTTCGTCTGGTCAGAGGAGAACTGGCCCCCCAACTGAGTCTGGTTTCTCCCAAGGTTTTTTTCTCCATTCTGTCACCGATGGAGTTTCGGTTCCTTGCCGCTGTCGCCTCTGGCTTGCTTAGTTGGGGTCACTTCATCTACAGCGATATCATTGACTTGATTGCAAATTAAAACAGACACTATTTCAACTGAACAGAGATGACATAACTGAATTCAATGATGAACTGCCTTTAACTATCATTTTGCATTATTGAGACACTGTTTTCCAAATGAATGTTGTTCAGTGCTTTGGCGCAATGTATTTTGTTTAAAGCACTATATAAATAAAGGTGATTGATTGATTGATTGAAATATGTATTCCTTTGGACTGTTGACCTCATCTACACTATATCCATACAATTTCACAGTATTTTGATTTTTTTTTTTTTCTGCAATTATTTGAGTTCACTAGAACTTTTCCTTATAGCCAAAATGCAATACTATTTTTAATCAATTCCCATGAGAGACATTTAAAGTAATTTTAGAGCTCACCCTCTGACTGAAGTTTCTCCTCTAACTCTTTGTTTTTGCTCTCCAGATCACTCAGTTCTTTCTTAAGTTCACATCTGGCTCTGTTCTCTTGAGCTTTCACATGCATCTGAAGTGAATATGGTTCAGTGTTCATGTTCTCTATATAATCCAGTAGATCTGGGATCTGTCTTGAGCTTTTAGGTTCCTTCAACCCCATCACTCTGTACTGACCTCCACAGAGACTGATTAACCTCTCACATTCTGGAGTGGATTTGACGAAATCTGTCATTGGTGCTTTAACAGTGAGCTCTGTTGTGAAGAGCAGTATAAAATGCTCTCTACAGTCAAATAACTTCTGAATCGTTTCTATTTCGTCTTTGCTTTCATCAGTCAGTGGACCAACAGGAACAATTATGATGAAGGCATGAACTCCAGGATGACAGAGAGACACACAGCGGAGAGTCTGATGCATCGCTTCTTCCTCTGAGAGACGACTGAGAACGGGAAGCGTCACAAGAGTGATCTGACGTCCATGAATCTTCTTCTCTTTCATCAGACACACCAAGCTGTACTCATCTTGTACTGATATGGGTGTGTTTGTCCCCAGTAAAAGTTTTGACATGGAGTATTGCAGTTCTGCATCAAATCCACACATCACCAATGTCAGTTTTTGTTTTCCAGATCTGTGATAAACATCTGGCTCTGAAAAACAAAGTGAGACATAAAATATGAGACAAAAGAAATTGAAAGTTAAAAAGAACAATTAACCTGTCCAGCCCAGTAATGTCTAGTGACTTCCCTCACAGACATACCACTTATGGCTTTAATGGATTTCTTTAGTAGTAAAATGATGCTTTGTTTTATTTTCCTGACCATGCTATTAATAATGTAGGCTCATCCTTAAATACTTTCTTTCACCTTTATTCTGTGTCTGTGTTCATATTTTGAAATAAAATGATCCGCTTAAAATTCAGTCTCCATGTATTTTCAGTTTGTCAATACAAATTCAATAAATATAATGAAACTAAATGATATAAACTGAAGAAGATGCCTGAGCCTATTTTACCATTTGCTCTTAAGAATAAGACTTACTGTCCACTTGATCCAGCGACGAGGCCTGCTTTGTGTCCTCAAAACCACTGCGAGTGATAATTTCATCCACTTTTTGAAATATTTGAGAGCGTTGTGTGTTTTGAAGCTGTAGATGTCCTCCTCCACATTCTGTAGATAATTCTTGAATAAATGTATTTTCTTTTACAGATTTTGGTTTAATGGTGTGTTTCTCATCATCAGTAGTCAGAATCACTGTACGCTTCATTGCATGTTCTCCAAAGCAGCTCAACACAGCAGGTAATATATCTCTATGCTTCTGACTAAAATCCTTGTGCTGAAGCACCAGTATGATCACATGAGCTTCTGGATGAGACACCACTGATGCTTCCTGTGCTATTTTGTGTAGTTTGATTCTTCGGTTGAGCGGGTGAGTTGTGTTGATGACTGTGATGTTTCTTCTCTCCACTCTTTCACTGAACGTCTCCACATCAGGTTGTGGTGCTTTCTTTCCAAACACTTGTTTATTTAAGATCAAGTTTCCCACTCGGTTGTTTTCTGGAGCGTTCCTCCCCACCAGGACAATCCTGAGATCACTCACTGAAACACACAATTTTGCCAAATGATACAATCCTCTAATATATTGAATCAAAAACTAAACAACAATCTTTTTGAGAGCACAAATTCTGGAATTAACATGCTGGCAATTAGTCTTGCTTTAAGCATTTTTTTATTAATAAGGTGTTCCTGTGGCTCAGTGGTAGAGCATTGCATTTGCAGTGTAAAAGGTTGTGGGTTCAATTCCCAGGGAACACACATACTAATAAAAAATGTACAGCCTGAATGTGCTAAATGCATTAATGTAAACTACCAAATTTCTCCAGCTTCAAGTACTATGCAGGCTGTATAGTCTTATAAATTAATTACTAGTAATACATTAACTTACTGTCAGGACGAATATCAACTGGACTTTGGTCTCTCTTGCTTTCTAGAGGAAAAGCCTCCTCTTGATTTAGGAGTTACCTTGGTGGAAGGTCTCAGTTTGTACAAATAAATAATGTTGAATTGGATTTAATAAAAGTCACTTGTGGTGTTCCACAAGGTTTGGTGCTATGCCCAAAATAGTTTGTGTTTAAATTATATATTTAATGTGTCTAAGTATAAACAACTCTGTTTGCTGATGACACAAATGTATATTTTGGGGTGGGGGGGGGTGGTACAGCTTGTAACAAAAATACAAATTAAATAAATACATATATGTGTGTGTGTGTGTATGTGTAGTTATTGGGCACCAGGGACGTGTCCCCACCAATATCCAATATGCAGCGAGTGCCAGACTGTCCCTAGCAATAATTTTGATTAAACATTTAAATATTTGGATGTGTTTTTGTAATTTACAGCGCATCTGAAATGACATACTATTGATATTACCTAAGAAGTTTTATCTAGAAAACTGTGCGGTTTCAATGACGCGCATTTAGCCTAATACAAAATACAACTCACGGGTATTTTACCCAATTCAAGACAGCAGACCAGAACAGTTAATATACAAGTTCACTTCAGGATTTAACAAAGTTGCATCGATGAGTTTGAAGTTTTTCGAAGGTTTTTGACAAAACAGAGCAAACAGAAAGAGAAAGCACAATTTATGGCTATTATTAGCTGCCTATATAAAACATAGCCTACGGATATAAAAAGGTTGTGAGTTTAAAATACACAATCTTCCAGTCTAGGATAAAGTCATTATGAACATTAACAATAATTTGGGACAAATATAATGTGATTTTATGGTAAAAATATATATATATATAAGGTGCAGTCTGTGGTGCAGCAGGATTTGGAACAGCATCCTGAGCCGCCTCGGACAAATTTTAACTTTAAAATGATGTTGTTTAACAAATCAAATGTTTGCTGAAATATCCACAATAGAAAAACAACACTGCAATAAGAGTGTGTGGTTCAAGATGCGCATGAAAGTTGTGTTAGTTATTACAGCAGAGTATTCTTTCAGATTTATCCTGGGACCAATTTGATTAATATTCAAATAAAGTAATGTGTGATAAAGACAATCAGTACTCTGATGTTGTTGGTTTACAAAATAATTGTAATTTTTTATTTAATTTTTTTTTTGGTTGGGTAGCCTACTTGGGTTTATGTCCCCACCAATGTCAAAAGCAAACATACGCCGATGCACAAATGTTGTGATATTTAGATGAAATTACGAAAATTAGCGTTGCTATTACTCAAAACTGCGGAGATTAAATTTTGTGCCATCTACGATCAAGAGAAAAGCATACCCTCTTTCGATAACTTCCGCATTATCATCTAAAAACATAGGTAAACCAATTAATAATTTTCTGCACAATAAACGAAGATAGGTTATTCATGCATTGTGTTTTGTTTCCTACTGATGTGCGTTATCCACATAAACACGCTTTGATCGATTAAAGTCACTTTTATTTCTATATAGCTACAGCTCAATACATTGTTTCAAAACAGCTTTGCATTGATAAAGGACAATACTAATTCAATGATGCAAACAGAATAAATACTTACAGCTATGTAAATTAAAGTTGGCAAGCCAAAGTAATAAACAGCAGTACAACAATTATACACAAGGGGATATTTCTTCAAATAAACTAAATTTAACAGAAAAATGTATATAGGCCTACTTACGAAATACGATTAGGCTATTACTTGTAGGCCTATTAAATATAAAATACATTTATGATAGGCCTATAAGTATCTCCACCTACTGAGACAAAAATGTTATAATGCAGACGAAAATGAGATTATTAGATTATGATAGAAAATACAAATAATTTAACTAGGTAATGCACAAATAGCTTGTTAAACTCAAGTCTTACCTGATCTCTGCGCCATTCTCTCCAACTCCTTGAAGGTCAACCGAAAGGGAAGGTTAGAATGATGAGGAAATGAAGAAAAAAATAAAAAATAAATCACTACAGTCTCCTGCAGGGGGAGACATGGGCTGGAGCTGTGCTTTGCAGACAAGTCTTACATGTTCATGTAGTTCAAAAATTCATGTAGTTTTATTTTCCTAAAACATTTTGAAAGATTTCATCAAAAATATTATTGAAAATAATTATGTAGCTATGAATATTTATCTCCTTTAGCAAATGTGTAAATGCATAAACTAGATGTGTTTTCTGAATTAAATATATTAGCAACAGTATTATAAATAAAGTGTGTGCATTGTTCACATTATGAATAGACCAGTATTGAAAGTAATTCAAATCTTATGTGCATTTATCTGTACATGCCTGCTGACATTTAATGAACTAAACGCATGTTGTCTGTGCTAAACACCATCGTGAGTTTGGTTTAACACCATCAAAGTTGTTTAGTGTGTTGCTGTGTGTATGTACCATTTGAAGGCTTTTCAGTGATCATTTAGATGTAGTTATGAAACAAAACAATTCATGAAACACCAAAAATGGAGGTAACAGAAAATATCAAACGATTGTTTTAGACATTGTATATTGTGATTGACTTTCCCCGTCTTAACCGTGCCTTTTTGTTATCTGGTTATTAGTTTGTTTACTCCACATGTCATCCTTCATTATCCTTCTTATTTGATTCCCTATTTTTTTTTCTTGTGTTTCCAATCTTGTGCCAGATTGTTGTCTAATGTTCCTGTGTTGCCTGATTGTGCCCTGCCCTGCCCTTCTCTCCTTTTCCTTGTTGTGTTGGTGAACTTTGATTTCCCTTACAGGGTAGTCACGTCTTACAGGAGTCAGGTGGTTCCAAGTCTGGCAGTTATGGAGGTCCCAAGTCCACCCAGCCAGCAATGACATGTGTGGCCCAGATGGGTTAAGTACGGGTTGCATGGTTACTGTGCGGGCAGGGGCTTTGACTGGGTGAAATCAGCAGGTCCCATGTAGGTTTAGGAAGCCCATATGAGCTGATTACATGGGCCCAATAAGGGACAGGCATGGTCCAAGTGGGCATGGGTTTGAAATGAGAACACATATATGGGTCCTGCTTAGCATATTTATGTGCCAAGTTGGGTTTGAACTGGGAAACCATGGGTCCTGCAAGGCAGAGGCGCAAAGTTACTATGTAGGCCTATTGAGTTATGTAATTACTTACTGTACAATTTTTAGTAACTTGTAGTAACTCTACATGTAGGCTAATCAAGCATGTTGAGATTGAGTAATTGTAACTCAGTACATTTCAAGTCATGCTGGTCACCAAAGTCATTTTTGTTAGTCGTGCAGAAAATGAAAAATGTAACTTCCCCAAAATGTAAAAAACATCAAAATAGGTCAAAGTTTACACTGTGTTGAATTATGCTGATTAGTGGACTTTCAGAAAGGTTGCAGGCCTACCGTAACACTTCAAATAATAGTCCAGTCCCAGTCGCCTGTCCCTTGGGGGAGAAACACATATTTAGACAACTAGGGATGCTCGATATTATCGGCCGATATTGGCTTTAAAATTTAATATCGGTAAATATCGGTAACGGTTTTAAGATCCTTACAGAGCCCACTTTAAGCCCATAGGGGCACTCATGGTTGAATCCCGGTGCAGGCCCACTTTAAACCACTTTAAACTACTTTAAAATTTAGGGATCAAAAGAGCCAATGAGCGTTTGAAATCGCTGCCGTAAAACTTGTTGTAAAACTTCTTAACGGCACATTTCTTGTGAATGCAGAAAGTCAGTCTAATGAATCACTTTATGACAGGAGTGTGAGGTGATATCTAACATAAGCTCCATAATAAACAAATACTTACATTCTGGATTTATTCTATCCATAATGTTCTGTCTAACAAGTCTCTGTCTGCTTTTCTCTTGAGATCCACTGGTTTGTGTCTAATTTCCGGCCTCTATTTTTCTAGTTCTCTTGTTTTTTGCTCTTCTGTGGATTCTGATGCTCCAGCAGTTTTCATGTGTTTTCCTTTCAACCCTACATTCAAATCTATTATCACACAAATACAGTTCATTAAAGCCAGCAGTAATAAAGCAACATCATATCATTGACATCAAATCAAATCAATTCCTGATCAATCAGCTGCATGAACTCATTCCTAATAGCTCTGCTGAAGTATTGAATGAGAAGAATTGGATACAATTTTCTCTTCTCACCTCATGTTTGATCCAGTTTGATACATCAGAACGACACTATACAGCTTCGTCTAGATCAAGAGACACTGTAAATGAAGATAATTCTGTATAAAACTCTGATATAATTAGGTGTACATTTATAAAATTGTTAGTACAAAGATCCAAATTGATCAATTGTAAACACAGCAAGCCATTCTTTCTAAACATGCTCTGTGCTTTCATTAGAGCTATACACATTTTGTCATGTTGCTCACATCTGATTGGTCCAATTTCAGTTTGAGATCTAACTGATGTCTGTTGATTGCATCTCAATTTCTTATTCGCTCTGTATAGGTTGCAGCAATGAATAAGAATGAATTTGGGCTTAGTGGAGGGTGGAGGGTCCAGTGATGTCATCATATATAAATCTGAGGCTTTCCTGTCAGAAGACACCGAGCAATCAGAAAGTGAAGAACCACTGTCTGTATAGAGATTCATATACAGTTCAGATCAGATCATGGGGGTCAAAACTATCTTGTTGTCTACTATACTTCAGCATGCATTCACTGCCACCTTTAACGGTAAGAACATCAGTGCAGTTGTGCATGACAGAAGTTTGACTTTTAATTGGTTTTTAACTATGCAGATGAAACCTTGACTGTATTATATTGTGTGTGTAAGGAAGCTTGTTTTTTTTGTAGATTGCTGGTTTAAACTGTGTGATAATCTTTTTCATATAGGCATATTTTGGTATTACATTTACATTTATGCATTGCATTCAGGCTAACAATTTCCTCCTAACGTGTTCCCTGGGATTCGAACCCCCAACCCTGCGCTTGTTAATGCAGTACTCTACCACTTAATATACCCTCATGTCATTCCAAATATGTATGACTTTGTCCTCTGTTAAGTCTATGGTTGCTTAAACAGTTTGATTACCAACATTCTTAAAAACAAAAAACTTTGAATGTCCCACCATTGACAAGTAATGCATGCTATTTTAACTTTTTATGCATGCTAGAAGTTCAGTTCATCCACAAATTAATGTAAAGTCTTGCTGTTTCTGACATTATATTTTACATAATGAGACCATTGCATTTAGGTCACATAATATTTTAATTTCCTGTCAGCACTGGACTCTCAGCAATGCTTTCTATGAGCCTGCATGTCTTAGGGGTTTGCTTTCATCAATATGATCTACATGGAATGAACAGAGAACCAAATGCTATAAAATGGGCACACAGAAAGTGATTCAGCCTAACATTGCAAATGCGACCCAATTCCCTTTAGTAGCTTGTGTTTCACTGATGGTGTTTTGGCCTGTTTGGTTGCAGAGAGCTCTATAAGCAGTAATGAACAGACTGATGTGCCAACTGATGACATCAATTATTCAGTGAAGATTTTAAGGACTGAAGCACAAAGTAGAGGTGTTACACATTACACATTACAAACCCAAAAGATTGTTTAATCTGTGAAACGCAAAGTAAAACTATATTTATACTGTTAACTGAGGAGATTCTGTCCACACCTAAATACGAACACAACAGTTTCTTCATCATATACAGGGAATGTATCTCTTCCCAAGACTTGGATTAAACCGCTCAATTCATATGGATTAGTTGGTAGCACTTTATAATAACTTTCATTAATCATTACCAAGCATTATCTAATGCTTAATGGATCATTAGTTATTATATATTCACATAGAAACATGAAATAATGTGCTTGTTAATGTTTACTAATGTATTTCCATTTTATACTTCAACAAAGAAACTGAGATACATAAATCCTTAATGTGGCAGTGTTTATTCATACAGTATGTCAAGCCTTTGGTAGTTTTTGTTGTTTGTTTCACTTAAAGCCTGCATCAAAACTTTTTATACAGTATAATGTGCCTCACGAGAACTTTCACTGATGGTTTTTGTTATTTTTACAGGTTTTCATCCTCAACTTATAAAAGTACTACAACATTTTGGCAAGCTTTCCAACAGCACTCATCCGAATGTAGAAATATGCACTGTCCCGAACATATTTATTATCTCAGATGAGTCTGTTAACTTCCTCAAAGGCCTGCTGGTCACACGCATCATGCCCTCGTTCTACATCATCTTCCTCTTCATCGGTTTGCCCCTGAACGCTTTGGCCTTCGTCACGTTCACCTGTAAGATTCGAGAGAAGAAACCAGCAGTGATCTACATGACTCACCTGGCGTGTGTGGATCTGCTCTTCACCCTGCTGCTGCCTCTGAAGATCCACTACCAGATGAATGCTTCAGATTGGGTGTTCGGTGAGGCGGCGTGTCGCTTGATCACTGCAGCGTACTACTGCTACATGTACTGCTCCATACTGCTGATGATGTGCACGAGTTTGGACAGACTACTGGCCGTGGCATTTCCCATCGCATCTCTGACCTGGAGGAGTTCAAGGAAAGCCACATGCATATGCATCTTAGTCTGGCTGCTGGCGCTCGCTGGTACCATGCCGCTTCTCTTAGAGAGACAAACACTCAACATTGAGGATGTGGGCGTTACCTGCCATGATGTGCAATATCGCACACAACTGTATGCGTATCAATTCTCCATCCTCTCCTGCCTCTACTTCTTCTTGCCGCTTGTCGTCACCTTAGTGAGCTACTCAACCATCATATATGTGCTGAGTGTAAAATCTAATTCCTTTGCAACATCATCCTCATCTTCAGACATCCGAAGGAGAGCTGTGATTATGACTAGCGCCGTGCTGACAGAGTTTCTCACATGCTTTGCACCAACCAATGGCATCCTGTTGTACCACTGTGTTTATTTAGCTACTGAAAGCCACAGCGGGGATTCTTCATATATTGCTTACCTGTTGTCTGTGTGTGTAGGAAGCTCAAGTGTTTTCCTGGATCCTCTGCTGTACTACTACGGATCGTCTCACTTCAGGAAGAACTTCTGGATTCTAATAAGGTATAGATAGAAAGATACAAAAACCGCAGTGAAGCTTTAAGACAAAACCGTAGGTGTTCTTGCATGTTTCAGGAAGTAGTTCTTCTGAATAACAAACTCAAAAATGTGTATGTGTTTTTGTTCCAGTGCAGCACAAACACCTCTAATCTCATCTCAGTGATTGACTGCAGGTTTGAAATCTTTAGTTTAGGGATTCACATACTTTTTCCGGCTTGCATTGTGAATGTTTACATTTACAGATGTCTCATTGTTTGATTTTTCTTGTCTTAGTCTGTATTTTTGTTATGCATTTCCAGGTTGTTGAACACATTGATAGAATTGAATTATTTCTCTTAACCCAGAGTGTTTGCCAAATTGATTTAATGTTTAACTATAAACCTAAATGAACTTTGTAGTAAATCATCCTTTTGGTCATGATAAAATAATTCCTGGGTAAAATAACAAAATATTTTCCAAAATGCATTATGTTTGTTAATCCATGTCATATTTCACTCTGCAGTTAGCTCTGACGTGATTACAAAAATGTTAAAATTGTTATCTGAAACTCTATGTGATCTACTGATATTATTCATTTCTCATATCTTCTGAATATGACATAAGGCTCCTGAAAAAGTGATCATAAAATTGTGTTATGAAATTAAAATTTTGGACACACCCAAAACATTGTCTCTTTCTAAACTTTCTGACTACAGTATCTCATCCATTGGGCATTGTGGGTTTAATAATGGCACCAAATAGACTCCAAATGGGGGCTGAAGGGTCCTACATACAGAAGATGCTGAACATTTAGAGAGTGAAGACGCACTGTACTGGGGTTCTGTCTGTCTATAGATGGCTTGCAGACGTTAGAAAGGGATTATTTATTAACCTCAAATATTATTAAACCCTGGATGGTTCAATGTTTCAGAAAAAGAAAAAAAAGAGGAACACCATGATTATTGATTGTACTCAAGTCTTTATTTTACATTTGCACACTGAAAAAGTGAAGTGACATACATCCAAGTACGGTGAACCATACTCAGAATTCATGCTCTGAATTTAACCCATCCAAAGTGCACACACACACCTCTTACAATCCTCTCACAAACACAAGGAGTAAGTAAATGTGTTTGTTTTTCCAGATGAAAAATGAAAATAGTACATAGAGATCTTCAGGAGTCACACCCAAACAACCACCATCATTAATAATGTATCTCTTAATAATTTCAATCGATTGAGGCTGAAGGCTTCAGTGATGTCATCATTTTCACACTCACAAATCAAGAACAACACTGCAGCTGTGCTCCATCTTAGGTTCTCAAATTTTACCATTTTAAGTTGTTTTAATGTAACAAAACATCAATCCTATGTAATAAGACAGGGGTAATGTATGTCCTCACCATCCATTTGTATTGTAGTATTCTACACCTAGTATTAATAGATTGGGTTTGAGCTGAAAGACCTGCCCCCATTCCTCCACAGTGATATCCACCTGGAGGTCTCTTTTCCATGCTAAAAGATATGATTGGGAGCCCTCCTTTAGTCCAGATAATAATGCCTTATAAAACAAGGATACCATAGAGTGTTGGGGTTCTGAATAGGTTTTAATTCTTGAATATATGTAACTTCTAATTTTAAGGTATTTAAAAAAGGTTTTTTTTTGTGGAAGATTATATTTTGTAACCAACTGCTGAAAGGTCATGGGTGTTAAAAAAAAAAAGCTGACATAGTATCTTTTTTTATATATTGCGGTTGAATGTGTCTGACCTCTACATAACTTTGGGAAGTTTTAATCGCCTTCCTGATATTAATGATCTTCTCAGAAAATAAGAAAGCAAATTCATTACTTGCTGTATATACATTATTTGCTGTCGAAGAGCATGTTTTCATGGTATGTTTTCAGTCTCTCAACAGTAGCGAAAAGAGTGTTGTTTAAATTGCCGCTGATGAGGTTTGAGAAGAAGGTCTGTCCACATTCAAAGCACGAAGACTGTCTTTATAGATTCTATAGTGAATTTCAAGTTTTTGTCTTCCTCCACATCCGCTCAGCTTTTTTTTTATTGTCTTTTCATACTCTGAACTGCTGTTGATTTTCTCCAAGCTGATTTTTGTCCGCCAGTCTTCTTGCTAATTTTCACTGGAGCTATGTCATCAATAATATCCATAACTTTTGAGTTAAAAGAATCAAGGAGAAGAACAACAGAGTCTGCATAAATTCTTGGTGTTGAAAATATAGTCTTCATAAACAGCACCCTAGTGCAATCATTAATGCATCTCCTTCTGACAAAGACCGATCTAGATTCATTGGCAGCAGAGATCAATATATCAAAGAAAATACAGAAGTGATCAGATAGTGCTACATCCTTAATAACAATGGATGAAATGTTTAGACCCCTACTGATGATTAAATCTAAAGGGTGTTCACATTCGTGTGTGGGTTCATACACATGCTGAATCAGGTCAAAGGTGTTTAAAACAGTTATCATTTATTTTGTAGTTTTGTTTTCTGCATTATCTATGTGAATATTAAAATACCCTGCAATAACAAAACAGTCAAACTCTGAGGAAATCATTGATAACATTTTTGGAGGCCTGTAAATAATGATAAACAGAATGCGTGGAGAACCTTTCAGTACAATCCCTAGATATTCAAAAGACAAGTACTGACTAAATGACACTTGCTTGCATTGATAGACATCTTTAAATAGAGCAGCTACACCTCCACCTCTCCTAAAGTCCTGCAGACACTTAGGAGGGGCTGCTTCATTAAGGACTGTTGCACTGCAGCTGTCTTCTAGCCATGTGTCGTTTCACTAGTTCACGCTTACATATAATTAGCTGAGGTATGGTATGCGTATTTGGCGTGCTGTCCGGGGAAGGGCTCCGAGCTCGGGAATGGCCCGAACCTAGAGTACCCCCCCTTCCCCGTCTATTTATAAAGTGAACTTGAAGTGAGGAGATGGGGTGGAGGAGGGATGGTGATAAACCGTCAATGGATAGAGGTAAGTCAGCGATATTTATACTATGGGATTGATTACTTGATTATGGTCCACCTGTGTTGGTCAGGCTAAATATCTGACGCGCTCCTCCCGAATCTTATTAATAAATTACATTTCACTAGTTCACGCTTACATATAATTGGCTGAGGTATGGTATGCGTATTTGGCGTGCTGTCCGGGGAAGGGCTCCGAGCTCGGGAATGGCCCGAACCTAGAGTACCCCCCAAAAAGGCAAATGTACAAGAGGACAGCCGCCAGTTTAAAGAATGCCCCCCCAAAAGCAGAGTACTGGCGGGGGCTGATTTGGTTTCTGAGAAGTCATCTCATTGGCAGGCTGGAAGGGCCTACGTACTCCGGAGGGAGCGACTTGGGCGTTGGGAGAGTAGGCCCTACCGGCTGCAGCTAGTAAACTATGTGGTTGTTGGCGTCCGGTCGGTAGGGCTCGAGCCGATGCTCAACTGGAGCTTTTTGGCGTTGGAATGGTGAGCCCTACCGGCCGATGAGGAGGAGCAGCGTGGTTGTGGTGCCCGTCGGGTCCTACTGGCTGATAGCCCCTGCTATTCAGTGGGTGAAGGGCCTAACGCTGACCGAGAGGGCCCATGAAGCCTCCGACAGGAGATTGAGACTCAGGATGACGGACGTCTGGGTCCTCTTGGTTTGGCAGATAAAAAGCTTTGGGCTGGCCGACAAGGAGGACTCTGGCGACATTCGAAAGGAGATCCCGATTCACAGCATCGGATGGATGAGACTCACTTGCGGCCTGCAAGCATAGGCCCGGCCGGGAGAACTCTCGTCAGACGTCTGAAGGGAGCACACGCATCAGACGGGTAAGCCTCGCCGGACGGGGAGAGTTGGAAAGGAAACCCGACTGGGAGGACTCTCGCGGCATCCGATGGGGCATTAAACTCAGAACATCGAACGGGTAAGCCTCGCCAGGCGGGGTTAAAAGATGTGAGAGTAGCTGAGGGTAGCTGAGAGTTTTTTTTTTTTTTTTTGCAGGATTTGGCGAGAGGACGAGACTCGTAGCGTCGGACAGTTAAGCCTCGCCTACCGTCAAATGGAAAGGTAAGTTGCGTGGCCGAGAGACTGTTACCGACGTCCGAAGGGAGCACACACATCGAACGGGTAAGCCTCGCCGACCGTAGAGTGGAAACGTAAAGCAAGTCTGTCCAGGAGGCTCCTGCGGGAGCAGACACTGCGTAGCAGTGAGGAGGTATAGGAAAGGCTCCTGCGGGAGCAGACACTGCTGTGGCAGTGAGGAGATATAGGAAAGGCTCCTGCAGAAGCAGACACTGCTACGGCAGTGTGGAGGTACAGGAAAGGCTCCTGTGGGAGCAGACACTGCTGCGGCAGTGAGGAGGTACAGGAAAGGCTACTTGCTTCGGCTGCTGTAGATGTTGGCTGTGGGAAGAGTAAAAAAGGGTTAGTAACATTTGATGGGCAAGCTAAAAATGAATGAGTAGCCTACTGTGTTACCAGCTTAGCAATTGGTTTCCTGATTTGACAATTCCTCAAGCCTTGTCCACATTATTATGTTCCTGTTGGAAAAGCATCTTTCCTCTCATTTGGTCTCTGGGCTCTTGAGACGGTCTCCCGAGCGGATACGTTTCAAATGCTGTTTTCACGTTGTAGTAAGGACTGTGGAAACGGAGGCTTTTGGAAACGATGAAGCATGTTTAGTCTTGTAAGACGTTGTACCGAAAGACATGATTATAGCAGTAACGTTAACCCCTTACCAGTCACCCCCCATTTTTGGCATGGAGACAGAAATTACATACCCAAAATAAAGTTTTTCTGCTCATGACTCTTTCTGACTAGATCCATGATCAACATTTGTCCACGAGCTAACACTTTCGACGTTTACCGTTCAGGAATAGGAATCGTTTTCCTGACATAATTACTAAATAACTGTTGCTGAAATGATGTTTTATCGAAATATTGGTCAAATATCGAAGCCAAAGTCTTTAGACTTTCAATTGATGCACGGTTTATCTAGATCGAGTAAGAGAGTGATGTTTAAAGTGCTGTGAAAGTGAAATGATAATAAACTGGGGCCTTAGGCGATGCTTGCAAGCAAATGGGTTAATAGCAGTTATGTGCTATTCGCTTCTAAGTGGTTTCTAAAGATATTTACTTTAGAGTGTTTTTTTTTTGTATAGTACGGTCCTTAAAAGGCGACAGTAATTTTACTCACACTTGCTATCCTGCGTCAAAACACGAGGGCAGATGCGTTTAGATGAATTTTGAGTGAATGGTGAAATAGGTCCCTAAATGATTTGGTCCTACCAGAAAACTTTCATGGAGATTAACATTTTAAATTAAATTAAGCATTTAGCAGACGCTTTTATCCAGAGATTTACAAGCATTTTTTTTTTTAATCATGGAACTTATGTCTGTATCGTTTCAGTGAGGTTTAAACGTGAGCGGTAAGGGGAATGTAATGCCTTGGCTTCATGGTTAAAGGTGGCATCATCATCCGACGGAACGTTGTATCTGTAGTCCAAATATATGCGCAATCCACACTCCAGATCAGCAGGTGGGGTTTGGGCCCTGGCGTTGTGGAAGTGGCCAGAGAGCTCTTACTGGAGGTGGAGGACCAGCTGGGCCCACAGGCTTTGGTGGTTGTGGGCCTGTCATTTTTTAGTTGATATCTTGGGACTTGCAGCAAAAGAGTGGGAGAGTTTGGTCCCAGCATAAATCAGTTCCTCCATTTTCTGTGAGAAGCTCCGGTGACATGGGCTGTGTCCTTGGTGTTTCCGGTGGCTGTGATATGTTGTCATGGCTTCTCTGGCTGTTTTCCAGAAAGTCTGGAAAAGGACTCAATGCTCTCAATGTCAAATGCAGAAATATTAATCCATACATTTATGACATCAAGGTTGTAATGCTTTATTGGGTGGTTGTTCTGCACGCTTAGTAAACAAACTACAGCTAGTCCAAAATGCAGCAGCAAGAGTTCTTACTAGAACCAGGAAGTATGACCATATTAGCCCGGTCCTGTCAACACTGCACTGGCTCCCTATCAAACATCGTATAGATTTTAAAATATTGCTTATTACTTATAAAGCCCTGAATGGTTTAGCACCTCAGTATTTGAACAAGCTCTTGTTACATTATAGTCCTCCACATCCGCTACGTTCTCAAAACTCTTTGATAATACCTAGAATATCAAAATCAACTGCGGGCGGCAGATCCTTTTCCTACTTGGCGCCTAAATTGTTCGGGAGGCAGACACACTCTAGTGGTTTAAATCTAGATTAAAGACCCATCTCTTTAACCTGGCGTACACATAACACTACTAATATGCTTCTAATATCCAAATCCGTTAAAGGATATTTAGGCTGCATTAATTAGGTAAACCGGAACCGGGAACACTTCCCATAACACCCTATGTCCTTGCTACATCATTCGAAGAATGGCATCTACGCTAATATTAGTCTGTTTCTCTCTTATTCCGAGGTCACTGTGGCCACCAGATCCAGTCTGTATCCAGCTCAGAGGGTCACTGCAGTCACCTGGATCCAGTACGTATCCAGACCAGATGGTGGATCAGCACCTAGAAAGGATCTCTACTGCCCTGAAAGACAGCGGAGACCAGGACAACTAGAGCCCCAGATACAGATCCCCTGTAAAGACCTTGTCTCAGAGGACCACCAGGACAAGACCACAGGAAACAGATGATTCTTCTGCACAATCTGACTTTGCTGCAGCCTGGAATTGAACTACTGGTTTCGTCTGGTCAGAGGAGAACTGGCCCCCAACTGAGCCTGGTTTCTCCCAAGGTTTTTTTCTCCATTCTGTCACCGATGGAGTTTCGGTTCCTTGCCGCTGTCGCCTCTGGCTTGCTTAGTTGGGGTCACTTCATTTACAGCAATATCATTGACTTGATTGCAAATAAATGCAGAAATACTATTTAAACTGAACAGAAATGACATCACTGAATTCAATGATGAACTGCCTTTAACTGTCATTTTGCATTATTGACACACTGTTTTCCTGTGTTTTTCAGTTGCTTTGACAAAATCGGTTTTGATTAAAGCGCTATTTAAATAAAGGTGACTTGACTTGACTTAAATGTTACACTTTTTTTTAGTATGGGAAGCCCCGTTACAAAACTTTCAATTGCTGAATACTGTAAATCAATCATAAACAATGAACATAACAAATTTAGATTTTAATTTTTAAACTATTATTTACAGTATATATTGCAATATCAAACAAGCTGTCAAAATGATCCGTAAAGAGATGAAAAATCAATTTATGTTGTTTGTGGCATAGAGAGCACACTTTCCCTTTTAGCAATCACAGACCTTTCAAATGAATCAATAACCTTTAGTCATATTCTATTTATTTTATTAATTCTTTTTCATTTTAAAGGTCATTTTATGTTTTGTTTTGAAGCCAAATTCAGACCAGACTAATGAAACTCAAGTTTAGACTGACGTCTCATCAGCGTTGGGTTCTGTGTGTGTTTGTGGCGTCTGAACATCTCTGAGATTTTCTCTACAGACCAAAACACACAGAATAGAGTCTGAAAACACTCTCAAACTAATCAAACAGTAAGATATTAACAACCATGGATAGACATATGCATATAAATAAAAGAAATCCACACAGATGATGAACATGAAAGGTAAGTACATCAAAACAAATGTAAGAATAGCAACAGTGAGCACTGAACGGTTTTTTCTGACAGGAGTGGAAGAGGCTTTACAGCTGATTATAGATGATACAGACAATACGATCAGAGGAACAACACTTGTGCTGAGACTGAATAATGACATGTTTGTATTTTGTGAATGCAGGGAACGAAATAATGCACTAACTATAGAAAAAAAAAGCACAAGGATGGAGATTATGATGTAAGAGGGCAGTGAGAAAATACGAGCAGACCAAAGCGGATATTTCAGAGTCAAAATCCCCTCCAGAGCCACCAGCTGATGCAGATGAAAACCACACCAATGTAATCCCAACCAAAACTCACCAAGCGGAATGATAAAGGATCTAAATCTTGTCAGTATACCTGCCAGTATATATAGATGAAGGGGTAATTGTATCAGGTCATTGAGGAGGAGGAGGAGGATGAAGACTGAGATTCGGCCTCTGATCTTTCTATGCAGGTGCAGAAGACGAAAAGCCCAAACCAGAGCTGGAAAACCCACACAAACACTAGTGATGAAGAAGATAATTCTTCTGATATCTGAATCATTAGGGACACTGTTGTCATAATTATCCGTAGGATGATCACTGTATTCATCCACCAAGGTCTGATTTTCACCGTTCATGTTGCTGAAAGAAAAACAGTTTTATATTGGGTGAATGAGTCAGATATTGAGTAATGGTGTGAATAATTGAAAACATAGCTGTTTCATACATTTACAGCATCTTTAATGGAAATGATTTGCTCTAATTAATCTGTCATAGTTAAATCAGAGCTCAGTGAATTTATGTTTTTTAGATTCGATTAAATCTTTTAAAGAAATGTTGAAACTGGCTGAATAGTTCATGTTGAATAGTTCATGAGATATTTTTTGTTTAACCCGTTTCTATTTTCATTTTCACATTATGAGAGAAAAAAAAAACGAAGTCCAGAAACCTACAACACAGCACTGATAAACCTGGCAGATCTTCATTAAGAGAAGTTCTTGTAATATTACTTTCACATTAAAATCTGCATTAAATCAGACAGACGAGAGCTTACCAGAATGAAACTGAAATGTGTTACAGTCGCTGTCTTCAGTTCAGATCACTGTGGTTCAGTTTGTCTCTGTCTCTCAGGAGCTAATGATGTTTCCTCATCAGTCAGCAGTTGGTCGATGGTTAGTGGTTAAAGCTCAGTGTGTCTCTGTTCTCATCTCACAGCACACACTGTTGTTCCAGAATAAGTTTTCCTTGTGAAAAATAAAGACATCAATTGTACATAAAATGTGTACAGGGTACTCGCAGTTAATATAATATTATTAAAATACTTGAGTGTACCTAAAGAGAGACATTTCCATGACTGTTTCTTAACACTCAAAAAAGTTTTCAAACATCAAATTTTCAAACATCAAATTAGGAATATTTCTTTTATAATTTTGTTGTGCCTTATGCCAAGAACACACTACACAGCTGTCAGGCCAATTATCAATGTAATTTGGTCGGTCTGGGTCTGTTTAAGTTGGGCTCAGTTGCTGTTTGCAATAGATGAAGTCCTAGAGCCCTATAATACACTCGGCGCAATGTGACACAAGGTGCAGCACAAGTGTGTTTGCTAGTCTCAGTCCAGTGCCGTTCGCATTTCCCCGTTCAGCATGACGTCATTTAATTAGCAAATGCATTAGCGCCATTTGTGCGGCAATTGGCGTGCTGGTCTAAAAAAGAGGTGTGTTCAGGTGCATTGCTGGCACAATGCTATTTTAAGGAGCAACTCAAACCTGGTCTAAAGTCTGGTGCAATTTTTTTCTTTGTTATTTCAAGAGCGTGTTAGCATAGGCAGCTCCGCAACGCACGCACATGCTGCTTATTAAACACAGGGATGCACAGCAGCACACAAACATGCCAATATTAAAATTTAACCTGTTAACGTGACCCCCCATTATGGGACTCACAGCTGAAAGTGCTCTACCTAACTTATAATTGTAATAGTTTCCTACTTCAGTGGAAAGTCCTGGAGCAATCTAGAAAAGTAATGGGTTAAAAGTCACATCTCATAAGTTTCTATTTCAAATCTGAATAAGATATCATGAAAAATGCTAGAAATGCAGCATTTACAATGAATTACAATGCAAATAAGTGCTGATGTGCTGATGGCCACTTATACAGATGGTAATAACACAAATGTGCCATACAGTAAATAACCCACTCTCTCTATTCATATAGACGCGTTCACTTTGATAGCCGTGATCATGCGGTAATGGCGAGCTGATTTGGGCTGATTTGCACTCAAACAGATGGTAATCATGCAGATACATTCACATTCAACATAAAACACACTCTCACATATATAAAAACGGTTGAAAAATAAAACAAACAAAGAAAAAGGCGATCGCTGTAAGTTCCGCCTCCATCAGCTGACAGGTGCGTCAGAGCACATCACGTCAGGAGAGAGTGCCAAAACTCAAATATACTATCTTTCGCCTATCTTTCATTCACTTTTTTTTCCCGGTGGATCATCTCATTCTGTTTGTGACACTGTACGCTGCAAAACAATGCCATTTTTTACCAACCAAGACGCAGTTTCTGACCGTGAGTTATTCCATGACGGACACAAACAGTTCTGTCGCTGAAGAACTGCAACGTAAACAAAGGAATTATGATCCATATTACAACGTTATTGCTTCGTTGGACTAAACGTGCTTCATGAGATATAGTTCAGTGGACCCTTACCTTTCTAACTAAACCGGGATTTACAGCTTTGGATGTGTTCATGACTCGTTATTACGACGGATCTGGTATGTATAGTTTCCATTGCTCATGTTTTGATGTGTACTGCTTACACAAATGTAGCAAATACAGTCTTTATAAGCTTTATGATATATAGTTTGTCAAGATTAATCTCCAAGATTTAATCTATTCATAAACACTGACATATGTGAGTTGAGGGGCGTTGAGGACGCCCGCGTCGGGTGCTGGCTAACAGTGGATCGCAATGCATACAAATTTTTTGTAGGCTAATTAAATATATATATTTTTCTGTGAATACAAGCCTCTCCGAGGCCTGACACCATGCCCACTGTGTCTGTCGTTTGCTCCTCCCACCACACTGGTGGAGAATGCGGGCAAGGCGGAGCCTAGACAGTGCATTTGGGAAACACCTGATGATGTCACTCCCTCTCGCTCGCAAAAGTTTGCGCAAACCCAGACTGGGACAGAGGAATAACGGAGACGGCCTCCCAGCCACACCAGGGGTAAGTGACTTCTCTTTAATTGTCATTTTACCCTGTGGTTGGTTGAGGCTGTCGACTTAAACCCGGTTTCTCTGTCCCTGTTCCGGCACGGTGCAAGAGGGAGGACTGCCCGGAGAGGAATCCCTGCCCCGCCCACTCCAACTGTTTGGAGCCTGGTTGAGGAAGGTAGCACTCCTGTGTGGGTGGCGCCCTGATGACGGGGATGTCATTAGGGGGTGGAATGTGACAAGTCAGCTGCCTCCTCCCTGATTATCATCGGCACCCCGTCCTAAATTGCCGCCCTTCACCAGGCTCCCAATTGGAGTGGGTGTGTGAGAGAGGAGGGGTGCTGAAGGAGTCAGGACTGGCGGCGTGTGATAGGGCACACCTGAAGGAAATGGAGCCTCATCACTGCCTCTGTTTAAAAGCCCAAGGCGACTCTCCTCGGGAAACCGGTCTCTTCCCCCTGCATGCACACTGGTGTCCTCGTGGGTCCAGGAAGGGTGCGGTCCGGATGAGAACCCCACCCGTTTACACGTCCGTTGTGCCAGGATGCCGGGCCGTCCATCCCCTGCAAGCGCTGCGACCAACAAGAAGGGTGCGGCCACTAGAAGAAGCAGCCACCCCTCAATCCGTCTTGGCACGAGCTCAACTGGCTCTTAAAGAGAATGGAAGGTGGACTCTGATTGGTTTATTGCATGTTACGCCCAAAAAACACCCATTAATCATTTAGAGAATAGGGGCAACCTGTTTAGACCATGCACCTAGGTGCGCTAACTGTTTTTCCGGGTTTCTGGTTCTGTTTTGCGCTTTACACTTTGCGTTTAGATCATTAAAATAGGGCCCCTGTAGTGTGGTGTCTAAAAGATTAGAATCTAAGAAACCATTCAAGAACCAGTCATTGCCATTCATGTTTAACATTTGTGACTGATGCCAATGATTGTATACAGTATGTGTTAACTGTCAAATAACTGTCAAATATCAACTGTCATTATATTTTTTTTTTCTTGATTACATCTTGTGTTTTTTTTTTTGTGTTTTTTTTTTTTGTACATTTTAAGAAACTGTATTTAATAATGAAGTGAGTAATCTACATTATTATTATTTTATGTAGGTACTGTACCAGTGGAGCAGAAGTGGAGAGATTCACTTTTCCAGTGAATGGAAAATTCTTTTTGAAGAATAGCTATGATTTTTATGTCTGTTTTGATGATTCATTTTGAAGAATATTTATGAAGCTAATTATTCTTCATAATGAATTTTAAGAAAAACAAAAAGATTAGAAAAGTATAATTAGACTGCAGTCTATATAGGCCAATAGTTAATAATAATTATATATTTTTAATTTTTATGAGACTTCAGATAAAAATAAAATAATTATTGATAACATCTTTAAAATGAGAGAAATCCCTGACATTTTCATTTATTTTACTTTCTTTGACTGCAGAAAAAACAAAAACAAATATTAAAAACATTTAAATATAGCCATAAATATACTGAATACCTCTGATGTAAACTCATCCCAGAACAAAACCTGCTCCAGTGTGACAGCAGTATATGCATTAAAGAATAAAATAAACAGTATTTACTCCACATTATTCTGAAATAACTTAATGACTTAATGAATTTCCTCGAAAATGAATTTTCCAATAAAATTGAGTATATTCAAACTCCAGACACATGTTGGAGTAAATGAAAAAAATTGTTTGGATAGATGGTTGTTCACACACATATTTTATCTTATAGATCATAAACAGATTTCTTTACCTGTGAGAATGATCAGTCCAAGCAGACACATGTGACACTTATCTGTCAGTCTTTCTCTCGTTCTGTATTTAGAGCTCTTCATTAAAAAACGTCATCAGCTCATCCTGTGGGTGTTAACTTCCTCAAATCTCACCAACTGACCATTTAGCTGCACTTCTCCACACTACACTGAAACTCAACACTGCTATTTTCAAAATTATTCTATTTCACGACCCACCAAAACATTTGAGAAAAACAAAACGGTTACTTAAAAGTTTGATGACAGAAATTAAGTATTTAAGAAAAATAACCATTTTATTTTAGATTTTTATTTTATTTTAAAATTTCACTACTAGTATTTAAGTAAATTTTAGTTTAGAGACATTAAAATATGAAATCTCCACAAAAACGTGAAACAGGCTGACTCCAGTGTACTGTAACTGTTTTGTTGCAGAAAATGCATTCACGATTTATCTGTGTGTTTCGGCGAGAATGGAGCACAGTCCAACACTTTAAAAAAAAAAAAAAAAGCATAAGAAGCAAAGCAGAACTATCTAAAACAGTTTGGAAATAAAAATAATTGAGAAATAGGTTTAAAAAAAATTATAATAAATGAATGTCTCGTTTAAAAAAAAACACTGCATGACATTAAGTTCAGACAGAAATTAATTTTTGCAATGGTTAAATAAATGTTCAGCAATATCTTCAAAATATTTCTGAACTCTGGCAAATTTTTCTCTAAATAGAGATAATACGTCAAGGATTTATTGCAAAATGTTGTACATTTTGTTATGTGGAAATGTTTAGATCTTGTAGTATTACAATTAACCCTGCGTGTGTGCCCTGATGTGCTCACCCTGTACATGTGAAATGCTTTTTTCAAACCGTTTCCCAAACAAAAACAGTGCAGAGTTCAAACAGATGATGGAAATTAATGAACATGGCCTACATGAAAACATTTTCATAACATTCGAATTTTCTGGTGTATGCAATCTCATGCAGAATAGTGTATAGAAGTGAGCAAGTTTTGTCTTTTTAATAATGCGGACCAATTGAAACTTTTAACGACATTGCTCTGACACTGTTATTACCACTCGTGCATGCCCAAGTGACTTTGTGCGACCCAACTTGTTCCATTCTGTGACCCACGAGTGTGTGGGGACTCACAGTTTGAAACCCCCTGCTCTAAAGCATTCAGACTTCCTTTCAAATGCCTCCTCCCACTCCTCTTCCCATGACACTGTTAGCTCCACTAGGATGATCTTCTTTCCTTCTGTGGAGAAAAAAGAGTGGCATCAGATCTTTAGGTAGTATGGAAGACATCTGGGAACTGAAGGCTTCTCTTCAAGTCTAACCTATGATCCCATGCTTGGGCAGACTGCAGGAGGCTTACCTTGGATTTATTGGGTTCTGGTGGCTTTGTCCCCTCCTTGACAAATGTTATACCAGGTGGCAGCTTTCTTTTATGTTGCCATTTCCTGGTCCTCTTCTGCTCTAGGATGTCAGCATTGTCAGTACTCTGTCATGATGCCATCTGTATCTGCCCTGGGCAAGCACAGTCTTACAACATTACAAGATGTGTGCCATTGTACCATTTTGACCACAATTTTGGAAAACAAGTGGAACTAAAATGTAAACCAACAACAGATTTGTGCAAATTTAGATATGTCTGTCAAAATCTGCTCTGCCTCTGTTTGCATACAATCACAGGATTCTCAAGAGGTTGCTGTGTGATGTCTACAGAGAAAATATGTTTTCATGGTAAATATACTTATGTTTGACATCATACATTTATTTCTTTCAAATTAAATAAAATGCTACAAGCCTTAGTAAAAATAGCTGCTCAGGCAGCTCAAACAACAAATTATTATTTCTTACATTAACACATCATCAAGTGTCTTTGCCTATTTTCTTATTTAGCACAAACTGACAGTTAATTAGTCTGTAGTCAACACTCAGGAAAAAGGATAATTTTACAATAAAGGTGGTTCAAAAGGTTCACAACGATGCAATAGAAGAACCATTTTTGGTTCCACAAAGAACTATTCAGTCAAAGTTTCTTAAACAACCATCTCTTTCTACCTTTTCATAATCTGAAGAACCTTCTTTCACTACAAGGAACATTTTGTGACGCAGAAAGATTCTTCAGATGTTAAAGGTTCTTTATGGAACTATTTAGACAACATGGTTCTTCTAAGGCAGCACTATTTTTGGCATCACCTTTGTTTTTAAGAGTGTAGGCCTAGAAATAGAAAGAAGCTGTAGAATCTCTTAAATCACAGCAGATCTGTTTTACATACATAACATAACAGTAATAGTATTAGTTTTAAGAATGCATTTGAACAAACATAAGAATGTAAACATATAAAAATGAATCATCTGGAGTGGAAAATCATGTTCATGATTCTGACTCAAACACTGAAGGTCGGACCCTGAGAGCCGCTAATCACCGCCGAGTCAAAAGCCCTAGATGCATTAGCGGTCAGAAGTTTTGGCACCCTACTCTTAACCTGCCCCTCCAGTCAGTCTCCCGTAAGCTGTCCCCCATTTCATTGGTCCATTTCGCATTTCTAGAGTTATCAGTCCTGTCGTGGTCTGCCTTCATCTCCCTCCTTACCTCCTAATGCTCTCCCTTCTCCCTAAATTAACTCACCTGCTTCTTTCCCCCTTCTTTGCCAGATTATTCCAATATTCTCACGAGCATCCAAGATGTAGGTGTCTTTGTTTCCACAGTAGTTCCCATTTCGATTTGTTTAGGTCAATCCGTTCTTGTCTGTGACTTATATAATGGAGGTCTATGGTCACCACCTCTAAGAGCATGCACAGAGGAGTCCAAATTAAACAATTCCCATCGTAAGTACACATTGATGACCTAAGACACAAAACAAGCGGTTTGTGTAAGAAAACAAACAGTATTTATATCGTTTTTTACCTCTTGTACACAACCACGTCCAACTGATCTGAGGGCGTGATCTGACATTGACAGTATAGCATCTGACTGAAGATCCTGAGTTTTTTCACCCGTTGAAAGGCCAGTCACCTTTCTTTAATCCTGAATCCATTCATTCTTACTTAGTAAGGTTAGCTAGATCTTTGTGTCTGTCAAAACTCTTTTTATTAGCAGTGCGGAAATGCTTAGAACAGAAGTACTTATGCGCACTCATACTCCAGTTGACAAGTTGATAGTCACTATTTTGTGCACATAGTCCATAAAACTGTTTGTTTCAAAGCACTTCAGGGGACCTTTAAAATAGGCAACTTAACTGGTTTTATGTGAGCGTGTGATTAGGGCGAAGTGTATTGTGGGAGCTGAAGTCCAGTGTAAGTGTAACGGTCTGTGTAGTGTGAAAGTCAATGTAACTGAAGAGGGACCTCTGCTGGGGAGTGAAATGAAGGGCAGGCACAGGATTCGTAACAGATAAACTGTGAAAAGAGTGTGTGAGGATAGGTAGAATAAGGTGTTAAATGTAAAAATAGTTAAATGCAACCGCAGGAATAAGTTTGTGGTCCGATCATACGTTAACTATTACAGACAAACGCATTAGACTAATAATAATAATAATATAATAATTCTTTCCACATTTTTATTGAATACATGGAGTAATCATTAAAAGTGCAGCATGGAGAAAGTAAGTGAGCTTTGATTTTACTAACTTGTAGATTCAGCAGCAAAACCATAAAAAATTTTTTTCCGTCGCTGCTTTTAAGACATCTGACCAATTTTGGTTTATCTCTCTCTACAGATCTTTTCAGTCTTGATAGCACAGTTCTTGTTAAGTTATGGCAGCATCTCATTTGGCTCAAGATCAGGACATAATAAAGACGTCCACAGTTTCTTCCACAGTTTCTCCGTGTCATGACTTCCACAGTCTGTCATGACACTGATGCATCTTTACCATATATTTATTATTTTATGATTTCCATCTGTGTAAATAACCATTCATGTTTTTTGACAGTCAAATGTTGCTGTTTTTAATCAATCTCAAATTCATATCACATTTAAAGTCTTTGGAGCACTTGAAAATGATACTGAAAGCTGTCCAAATTTATAAAATATCCATAACATGAAGATAAATCTTGCCTGATATTTGTAGAGAGTATTTTATTCTAAAATTGCAGGTATTTCTATTCCCTCTGTAGAGTCCTTCCTCACTACAACATAAATAAATACAAAATAACCCACTGACCTCTCATTTTACATTTCATTACATACATTGAAATTCATTTTATTTTTTATTTTATTTGTATTTTATGTTATTTTATATACAAATCTTAATTTAGATTGTTTAGAGTGGTACTTGGTTTTGTGTTGGTGCTGTAGTTGACTCTATGGAGATATATTTATAGCTTTAGATTTATGTGGCAGATTGTGGAAATACCAAGATAGTATCTGAACGTGTGAAAACATCAAGTTGCAGTTTAGATTTCAGTGATAGTTATCTCCCGCAGCTCTGAATAGCAAAAACAACCTCATAACAAACAAACTAAATTAAATGAAAGCAGTTTGTGAGAGCAACTGCACACCACTGAAGTGAGAGACTGATGATGTGTGTCAGTGATCATGGACCTTGTTTTGTAGGTTTTCTTCCCAGAGTTTGAGCTGCAAAAGATGAATGTTCAGATGCACCATACTATTAAACAATGATATCATGTTTTCAAACTTAATAATTACATCACATCACATACAGTCTGTGTTAATTTTTCACAGAGTTATTTATCTCCATCATACGTGAGTAAAACCTTCAGTTGGTTGTGAATGAATGACATTATTAATCATCATGTCATGTGTCTGTATCAGAGAGTCTGCAGAAACTGATTAAAGAAATGTAGTTTCTTATCTGAGCACATGTCAGTGTATCTGACTGAGGTCTTCAGTTAGCAGTAAACATTGACCTTAACAGCTGATTATGTACTTGCTTGTGTAGGAGCTGCAGATTTAGAGCTGGTGACTGGAGACGGTGTCTTTGTTTTAGTTGTAAATGATGAAGGGTCAGATACGTCATAGACTACAATCATATTTACTGATTATTATTTAAATATAAATAATTTACTTGGATACTTAATTCAGAATTAGATGTTAACTTTGTTAAACTTGAGCGTATTGTCATGAATCTGATCCAGCCTAAGGACGTCTAGGCTCTGCTACTGCGATGCAATCTTTCTGGCAAAGCCCATGAGGTCTCTTCTGCCTTCTGCCAAACAGACTTATGTCAAGTTCGGTCAGGAGAAGTACACACTTTCTGAGAACCAAGTCACCACATTCAAACAACTTCAAAGGTTGAGAAGTTAAAAAATTGCATCCCTGAAAGTGTGGTAGTTCACTTGAATTAATAAAAAGTAATCTCTGTTGATGATGCTGCTGCGGTATTGGCTGATGAATTTGTACTGACACATAAACATTTTAATAATTCTCTGCATAATGTACACTGTAAAAAATTTCTTGTTGTTTTTACAAAAACTTTTTGGCAGCTGTGGTTGCCAGAATAATTTTGTAAAAATACAGAAAACTGTAAACACATTTACGTCAAAAACTGTTAATTTTACAATATAAAGCTGTAATTTACAAACAAGAAAATGTGAATATAAACCAGTAAATTCAACAACACACAAAATTAAATCTGTTTTGTACCTTGAAAATACTGACAACCACCATAATAATAAAGATGGTACTGTATAAGAGAAAGCCACATGAAGTATCAAAGCTCATCACAAGTAGCTTCACCACAAGCAGAAGTATATATTAACATATAGAAGGTGCACATTTATGGAAACACAAAACACCATCATGGTAACACACGTGATACTTAAATAATGCAAAAAACTTTCATTAAGCAACAGAAGATGTAACATAAAGCTCAAATGTACATAACTGATAACAAGAACTATTTAAAAACATGATTATTTAAACAAAATACTTTCAAACGTGGAGTGTCACGCAGGGAATTCTGGGAATATCAGTTTACAGTTTTAGACTGTAAATTATACATTGATTTGTTCTTTTTTTTACTTCTAAAAGCTGTATAATTAACATAATTTTACTGTAAATTTACATTAAATGCTTTGTTAGATCTTTTACAGTTTTTCCCTGTATATAGTACGGGAACTTACTGTTAACCTATTATCAGTTTTTTTCCGTAGCGTTTTTACAAAATTTTACAGTTAAAATTACACTTATTTTTTACAGTGTAATGTATTCTCAAAATGTTAGTTCTGATAAAGGTACGACCCCTAACTCATCACGCACCAAACCTGTGAAAAAAATAAAGGCAAGAAAGTTTTTTTTTGTTTCTTTATACCCGAGTCACATGATGGCTTGGAAACAGAAAATGGCTGGTGTGAAGCTTAAAACTGCAGCTTTGGTGCACACACACTGTTACTAGTGTGTATCAGCCGTTCTTGTTGGATGGCACTATGTCTCTTTCACCTGACGAAGTGGGAAAGTCACTGAAGATTTTGAGAAACACGGGATCAGTCCAATCTCTGATTTGTGAGAAAGTAACATGGGAGCAAATGTTTTAGTGCACGGAATAGGCAATGAATGTCTTAACCTGCCATTGCAGGTTAAGACTGTAAGATTGGAAGTTTGTGCACAATTACCCGTGGAAGATGTGTCAACCTTATTTTAGGAAATGATCTTGCAGGAGGAGAGGTTTTTCCTAGACCTTTGGTGAGCAGCAATCAGAATGAATGCCCAAAGAAAGAAGTTTGATCTTGTTGATCTCTCCAAGAGTTTTTATTTTATTTTATTTTTTTATTGATTTTAATGTTCAAAGCAGGCGAAAGGAAATACTGCAGAGCCCTGCAAAACAGTTGCTCCTGGGCTGCAGGGCACAGTTAAGAGCTGAGTTTGTGATGACGTGCAATCGGTCTGAAACAAATCATCAACTTGATGACTTTGCAGAATAAACATAACATAATCCTGATCCTAAACTTAACCTTAACCTCAAAGAGAACCTTAAAATTAAAATCCTGCCATCATATACTCTCCCTCAGGTTTGCCCAAACCTGTATGAATGTTTTATTTATTTTTATTTTTATTTTTATTTATTTTTAGGATTAGGGTATTAAGTTATTAAGATATTCTAAAGAATATTGGCATCCAGCAGTTGACAGCAGCCATTGTCTTCTATAGTATGGAGTAAATACAGTGCAAATGCAAGACAGTAACTCATTGGCTGCGTATGCAACATGAACCAATCAGCTTTTGCCGAGTCATTTAACTCTCTGAATATCATCAGATACCATTTCAGGTCCAAATGTGAATGATCTGTGTGCACATCATTTGCTGGGCAGAACTGCATTGTGTTAGATGTTTTATTCTAATATATGGATGATTGACAGCTGAAATCACATTGAATGTTACACTTTTTTATATGGGAAGCCCCGTACAATACTTTAAATTGCTGAATATTGAAATCAATCATAAACAACAAACATGACCATTTAGATTTGACTTTTTTTACATATTATTCATATATTACAATATTAAACAAACTGTCAGAATGATCATTAAAGAGATGGAAACTCAGTTTGTGTTGTTTGTGGCATAGAGAGCACACTTTCACTTTTAGCAATCACAAACCTTTCGAATTAATCAATCTTTAAGTCATATATTATTTATTTTATTAATTCCTTTTCATTATACAGGTCATTTTATGTTTTGTTATGAAGCCAGATTCAGACCTGAGGACTAATGAAACTCAAGTTCAGACTGACGTCTCATCAGCGTTGGGTTCTGTGTGTGTTTGTGGCGTCTGAACATCTCTGAGATTTTGTCTGCAGACCAAAACACACAGAATAGAGTCTGAAATCACTCTCAAACTAATCAAACAGTAAGATATTAACAACCAAGATGGGTCGACATACGGATGTAAAGAAAACAAATCCACCCAGATGATGAACATGAAAGGTAAGTACATCATAACAAATGTAAGAATAGCAACAGTGAGCACTGAACTGCTTTTTCTGACAGGAGTGGAAGAGGCTTTACAGCTGATTGTAGATGATACAGACAATACGATCAGAGGAACAACACTTGTGCTGAGACTGAATAATGACATGTTTGTATCTTGTGAATGCGGGAAAAGAAATAATGCACTCACTATAGAAAAAAAAAGCACAAGGATGGATATTATGATGTAACAGGGCATTGAGAAAATACGAGCAGACCAAAGCTGATATTTCAGAGTCAAGATCCCCTCCAGAGCCACCAGCTGATGCAGATGAAAACCACACCAATATAATCCCAACCAAAACTCGTCAAGCTCATGGATAAAGGATCTGAATTTTGTCAGTATACCTATCGCTATATATAGATGAAGGGGCAGTTGTATCAGGTCATTGAGGAGGAGGAGGAAGATGAAGACTGAGATTCGGCCTCTGATCTCTCTGTGAAGGTGCAGAAGATGAAAAGCCCAAACCAGAGCTGGAAGACCCACACAAACACTAGTGATGAGGAAGATAATCCTTCTGATATCTGAAGAATCACATTGAGTTTCATTAGGGATATTATTGTCATGATAAACAGTAATATTGTAATAATAACCAGTATCAAAATAATAACCCTCAATATCATCCATCAAGGTCTGATTTTCACCGTTTAGGTTGCTGAAAGAAAAAAAAAAGTTTTATTTGATTTAATATTGAGTGATAGTGTGAATTATTCAAAACATAGATGTTTCATACATTTACAGCATCTTTAATGGAAATGACTTGCTCTAGTAATCATGGTTACACTGTCATAGTTAAATCAGAGGTCAGTGAATTTATATTGTTTTAATTAGATTGAACCTTTAAAGAAATGTTGAAATTGGCTGGTAACTAGGAAATACATAATACGAATTTAAATAGAAAAATAGTAAACATCAGTGGTCATCTGTTTCTCTGTGTTTTGCGAGTCAGGTCGAGTCTGAGAATGGTAACATAAATCTGTCTTGAGTATCCAACTATTTTAAGTGTTTTCCATCATTCAGAGAGATAATAGTAAAATAAATTATGTTGTGTTTCACTGCTTTCAATTATTCTCACAGTAGTCCTTTCAGTGGAATAGTTCATGAGATATTTTTCATTTAACCAGATATAACCTATTTTTATTTTCACATTATGAGAGCAAAAAAAAAAAAAAAATTACATTAAATCAGACAGATGAGAGCTTACCTGAATGAAACTGAAATGTGTTACAGTCGCTGTCTTCAGTTCAGATCACTGTGGTTCAGTTTGTCTTTGTCTCTCACAAGCTAATGATGTTTTCTCATCAGTCAGCAGTTGGTCGATGGTTAGTGGTTAAAGCTCAAAGTGTCTCTGTTCTCATCTCACAGCACACACTGTTGTTCCAGAATAAGTTTTCCTTGTGAAAAATAAATACATTAATTTTATTGAATGTGCACTTGTATTGTAGGCCCTACTTATAATCTTAAAAGTATAAAAAATGTGTAGAGGGTACTCGCAGATAATATAATATTATTAAAATACTTGAGTGTACCTAAAGAGAGACACTTCCATGACTGTTTCTTAACACTCTTAAAAAGTGCAGATTTTCAAACATCAAATTGAGGTTAAAAGAATATTTTAAATCACAATGTTTTAATCATTTTGAATCTGAGAATTCAATTACCAGTCGTTGCCAGTCATGTTTAACATTTGTGACTGATGCCAGCGATTGTATATGTGTTAACTGTCTAATATCATTGTCATGATCGGTGATACAGGAAACACGGAGAGAGAACCAATTGCAGGTATGACATTTATTGAAGGGTAATCCAAAGGGGTAAACAGTCCAGGCAGGGGTCAAAACCAAACATAATCCAAACATGAAAACATGAAAACAAGACAAGAAGACAAGGGCAAGACTGATTTGACGGACATGAATAATCATAAGACATTAAACAAGGACTCCGTAACACAGACTAAGACAGACCGGGTATAAATACACAGAAGGTGATGAGGGAACTGGAGACAGGTGGGGAACAATCAATTAACTCAAACAAGGAGGAAGGTGACCAAATAAGGGAACAGGAAGTTGATAAGGTGACAGACACCGTGGGAAGGAGGAGACCTAGTGGAACCCCAGGGAACACCACCCAGACACTGTGACAGTACCCCCCCTCTACGGAGCGGCTCCCAGACGCTCCACGGCAGACACAAAACAGAGACCAGGAGGCAGCCGGACAGGTGGAGGCTCAGGGGGAGGGACGGAGTCCTCCAGGGCGGAGCGGAAGACCACCACAACCGTGTGGTCAGGGTGGAAGGCCCCCCGGGCGGAGCAGAAGACCAAAACAGCCATGTGGTCAGGACCAGAGCCCCCAAAGGCGGAGCAGACCTCCATGCGGCCGGACCAACAGGACGACGAAACTCTGGTAATCCCCTGGTGTCCTTACTAGACTCCAGAAGATTGGTGCTGGCCTGACACTGCTCATGAAGATCATTGGTGACTTGTATTTGTACATGAAGATAATTGGTGACTTGCCTTTTTTCATGAAGATCAGAGGTGACTTGCCTTTGTTCATGAAGATCAGAGGTGACTTGACTCAGTCCTTGAAGATCACCGGTGACTTGACTCAGTCCTTGAAGATCACCGGTGACATGACTCTGAAAGGTCAACGGTGACCAGCCTAGTCTCTGGAAAGTCCATGGTACCTAGCTCTGGCTCTGGCAGGTCATCGGTGACTAGCCCTGACTCTGGAGGGTCAGCGGTGACTAGCCCGGACTCTGGAGGGTCATTGGTCACTAGCCTCGACTCTGGAAGGTCATTGGTCACTAGCCTCGACTCCGGAGAGTTCACTGGAACCTGACTCGACTCCACAGAGTTCACTGGAACCTGACTCGACTCCGCAGAGTTCACTGGAACCTGACTCGACTCAACTTGAGCTTGGTTAGCGGCCATCTTGTGCTGTGGCGCTAGGCTGGCGGCCATCTTGGGCTGTGGTGCTGGACCGGTGGCCAATTTGGGCATTGGCGCTGGGTTGGCGGCCATCTGGTGATGTGGTACTGGGCTGGCGGCCCTCTTGGGTTGTGGTGCTGGACTGGCGGCCATCTTGTCTCGTGACGTTGGGCTGGCGGCCATCTTATGCAACAGGGCGGGGCTGGTAGCCATCCAGGGCAGTGGTGCTGGACTGACGACCACCCCAACGGAAGAGACTGGAGTGGCTGGGGCATCCCACGGAAGCCGATGCTGTAAGTAGCGCACAAATTGCCAGAATTCCAGTGTCTCTAACTGCGCCATCTCCTCCTGAGACACTGGATCACCCAGCCTGCCATTGAAATAGTCCTTAAGGGCCGCATCGTTGTAGCCCATGCCTTCGGCCAGGGACCAGAACACCTGACCCAGGGCACACACTTCATTGCCCTCTTGGCGGAGGGCGGTCAACCGAAGGTACTTGGTTTGCTGCTCCGCCATCTTGGCTGGGGAACGGAAAAACGACATACCGCTGGTTCCTACTGTGACGGAGTCCTGTCCCGATCGGTGATACAAGAAACACGGAGAGAGAACCAATTGCAGGTATGACATTTATTGAAGGGTAATCCAAAGGGGTAAACAGTCCAGGCAGGGGTTAAAACCAAACATAATCCAAACATGAAAACAAGACAAGAAGACAAGGCAAGGGCAAGACTGATTTGACGGACATGAATAATCATAACACATTAAACAAGGACTCCATAACACCGACTAAGACAGACCGGGTATAAATACACAGAAGGTGATGAGGGAACTGGAGACAGGTGGGGAACAATCAATTAACTCAAACAAGGAGGAAGGTGACCAAATAAGGGAACAGGAAGTTGATAAGGTGACAGACACTGTGGGAAGGAGGAAACCTAGTGGAACCCCAGGGAACACCACCCAGACACTGTGACAATCATTCATCCATTTTGTAATTTTTTTCTCATTTATAGCTTGTGTTGTTTTCTTTTTTTTTTCTTTCTTTTTTTTTTTTTTATTAAAAGTTAAATGGTTTTACTATTTGTTTTTTCTGCAGTCAAAGAAAGAAAAAAAAAATATGTCAGGGATTTCTCTCATTTTAAAGATGTTATCGAGAATTATTTTATTTTAATCTGCAGTGTAATCAAAACGTAAAAAAATTAATTAACCTATTGGCCTATACAGAATACAATCTATATTTTTAATACAGTCTTTTTCTTTTTTCTTATGACGAATAATTAACTTTATAAATATTCTTCACAATGAATCATCATAACAGATATACTATCAAATAGCTATTCTTTAAAATGAAGGTTCCGTTAAAAAAATTCAAATATGACACCTCTAAATGTATTTTAATTTGTATTAATCAGTTCATCTGCCTCTGAATGTCTGTCATAACTCTGTGTAGTTGATGTGCAGCCAGAAATATTTTGTAATTTAGCTTCATTTGTTATTAGGTAAGATGTATGATGTTGTTGTTTTATTTTTTCTATTACTTATTTATTCTAGAAATTACAGGAGTTGTTCAGTTACAAAAATCATTTTGAATGCAGATACACAAAGTGAGATGATAATAAATAAATTAAATAACAATAAATTAAAAATAAATTAAAAACAAATAAGCATTGCTTTATGTTACAATTGTGCTTTATAATTAAAAGGCTCAAGACTCGAACCCACAACCTTAGGGTTAGGAGTCAAACTCTCTAACTATTAGTATATGACTTCCTCGCACATGTCTCACATTCCCAACATTAAAGCATATTGTATATAAAATAATTATAAAAACATATAATATAATGTGTAACATCGGTCACATCACCTGGGCCCTCATTAACAGGGGACACATGTGCTGAATACCTCAAGTAAATATAATTAAACTAAATTCTTTGGATAGATGGTTGTTCACACACATCTTTTATCTTATAGATCATAATCAGATTTCTTTACCTGTGAGAATGATCAGTCCAAGCAGACACATGTGACACTGATAAGTCCTTTTTTTTTGTTTCTGTCAGTCTTTCTCTCATTCTGTATTTATAGCTCTTCATTTAAACATCATCACCTCATCCTGTGGCTATTAACTTCCTCAAATCTCACCAACTGACCAATTAGCTGCATTTCACCCAAACCACACTGAAACTCAACTGCTATTTTCAAAATCCCCCCCTCCCCCAATCACTAATGGCTTTTAGAGCTTTAGAGAAGTTTAGAGAAGAAACTCTGCGGAATCAGGAATGATGAACCTGATGTAAAGAGTGATTCTGTATGCATGTACCTTTTTATTTTCTACTTTTTGGCAAATTTGAGTAGTGATTTTCCCAACAGTGCACACTTTGAATATGAAACATCAATTTCTTGGAGTCTTTATTAATGAGCTAATGTATTTAGTAAGAGTGGTAACATACATCTTTGGTTGCATCTCCTTCAGTCATTTTGCAATGACTGGAGTCTTTAGCCAGGAGGTTGTGTCATCAGTAGGTTACCTAGTGTTTCAACCCTTAACCATAACACTCTTCTGTTGGTGGATCATCAGTGGCTGTTCACTTCCTCCTGACAGCCAGCTCAACTCCTCACTCCTGCTCTAAATCCATCAAGAGTCTCTCACTGCTGCCTCCCCCAGTCTTCACACTGCCTTCTTTCTCTCAGTCTCTCTCCGACTAAAGTCTGTCATCAGCTTTCAGACTAACTGGCCTGGGAAGCCCCTGCATCCCATCTCAACTGGGTACAACCATGTCTGACACTTCTAACTCAAATTCTGGAAAACCAGAGCTTTTGGAGTGGCCCATAACTGGATTAAAGACTCGGGCCACACATGGGCAATAACCGGCCTTAATCTCAGCCAGTTAATCAGCCTTAGCTGGCCCTGAACTGGGCCAGAACAGGTTTTATTATTGGTGCCAATTTTCAGCTAAAAGTAAACCAGAATCCCCAAATCTGAGCTACACCTGAACCTTATATAGCCCAGACCCAGCAAGCAGTGATGGCCCAGATCCGGCCCGAATGGACTTCACACAGGCCAGATGTGGGCCGGATCTGGGCCAACACTATATTTCTGTCTGGGAATTTTAATAACATGGACAGTATAACACATTTTCATTTTCAATGGCTCTCGGACTAAATCTAAAATATCTTAAACTGTGTTCTGAAGATGAACGGAGGTCTCACGGGTTTGGAACGACATGAGGGTGAGTCATTAGTGACACAATTTTTATATTTGGGTGAACTAACCCTTTAAGCCACTTTGTTACTAATTTGGAGGTATGCTTGGGGTCATTGTCCAGTTGGAAGACCCATTTGTGCCCAAGATTTAACTTCCTGGTTGATGTCTTCAGATGTTGCTTCAAAATATTCACTTTTTTTTTCTCATAATGCCATCTATTTTGTGAAGTGCACCAGTCCCTTCTGCAGAAAAGCAGCCCCACAACATTATACTACCAACCCCATACTTCACAGTTGGGATGGTGTTCTGGGGATGATTCACACATTTTGCACCAAAAAATGTTCCTCTCTGGGACCCAGAATCTCCTACCTGAGTGGTACGATGGTTGAACATTCCCATGTTTTTATACTTTCGTATTATGTATGAACGTGGGACCTTCAGGTATCTGGAAATTGTACCTAAAAAGATACAAAAGATAGTTGAACTGGAATCACAGCTCCAGAATCTGACTAGGGCAATCAACGTAGTTTCTCAGACAATACACTCAGCAAAATTATGGCGGTTAGGTCCGAACTCAATTCATTAATGAGATCCAGGGCAGAATTCCCGATTCAAAGATCCAGGCAGTATTACCATTTTTCAAGGCAGACCAAGCCACCTTTTAGCTCTTAGATGACGCAACAGTGAAATGTTTGCTAATATCTCAGCAGTGAAATGCCAATCGGGGCTCATTATCACAGACCCAAAAGATATTAATATCACCTTCCAATCTTTTGGTTGCACTTTATTTTACAGTACGTGTACTAACATGTACTTATAGTTAACTTACAGTGTATTTATCTAAGAAAGTTCTGGTAACACAAGGTTACTACATGGGGTAGGGTTAGGTTTAGGGGTAGGTTCAGGGTTAGTTCCTAGTTATTACATAGTTATTGTAATTACTATAATAAGTACATAGTATGTACATGAGGAACAGGACTGTAAAATAAAGTGCTACCACTCTTTTTATTCTAACCTTTATACCTCTTTTGCTGATGTTGACCCTGACTCTTTTGCATCTTTTCTGTCCAACCTTGATTTACCAGGGCTGTCAGATGCAGATTTGGATTGTCTGGCTGAGCCGATCACTCTTGGAGCTGGAGTCAGAAATCCGATCTATGAACAAGGGGAAATCCCAAGGCATAGATGGTATTCCAATCGAATTGTATACTACTTTTTGGTCAGATTTAGGCCCACTCATGTTAGATATGATACATTTTTCAGTATTTCATTGCTCATTTCACCCATCTATTAATATAGCTGTTATTTCTCTCCGGTTAAAAAAAGAATGATCTGACTTCCTGTTCTTGTTACTGGCCACCTTGTTACATGAATGTTCTCCCACGTATTAATTTATTTTCTTCCATGATTCCTTTCACTCCACCAGTTGGCTACTGGCACAAACTTGATGCATGTGTTTCACAGTACATATGGGATGGGAAACATCTCGTATTAAACTGATTACCTTACAACGAAGTAGATGGACCTGGACATTACTTGAGGTCTTTCCCTAACTTTAGCCATATCCCTCCACCCTTTATCAGTTTGGTTTGTTCCTTGAATCGCAATTGAGGACTCTATTTTTTATTTTATTTTTTTTTATAAATTGAAGCATTTGGTTTTTTGGGGGGGGGGGGGGGGGGGGGTTCCACTTAGACCGTGTAAATCTCCATTTGATCCTATTGTAACCCTGCTCCTCTCCACATGGATGGATGTTGAAAGATGTTCACGACTAGTTACAATATGGCATGGGCATTTGCCTATTTTCCACAATAATAATATTTTGTCAGGCAGTCCTCCATTTCATTGTCTGCAATGGAGATATCTATAATGATTGTGGTTTAAAATCCTTCCAGAAACTTCAAACTCAGTATAATCTGCCAGGCAACTCCCTTTTTTTATGTATTTGTGCATTAGATTGGCCCTATGGTCATATGGAGTTCCCTGGACCTCTCAACTGCATGTTTACCCTTTATACAAACTAATCCTTCCCTCCGAGGAATCTCCATCCTCTGTTTCAGTTATCTATCACTTTCTTCTTGAGCATTCATACATACCTGTTTGGGCTAAGGATCTTATAATCTTAATAAGGATGTGCATGTTTTATTTTCGGATCAGGTATGGGATATGTTTAAATTGTCTTCTAAAAATCCTAATCACCAAAGGATTCATTGGAAATTGCTGCATAGGGTTTACTTGACTCCAAAGAACGTTTTTATATGAATCTGTCATCTTCTCCTAAGTGTAATCTCTGTTTGCAAGGATCTTTAGGCATGGTTAAATTATCTTGTTTTTTCTGAGTGTCCCTCTCTTACCTTTTTGGACTCTACCAGGACTCTAACAGGAACGATCATATGTGTTGGGTACTGAGATATGACACAAAGCCATGTTTTTCATAAATTACTTTTGGGGACTTTTTTAAGTCTACCAGGAGTGGGATGGGATGGGCTGGGTTCTAAATTTGCACAGCTGCTTTTTGTTTTATATTACTGTTCTCAGAAATAAATAAATAAATAAATAAACAGTTGTTAACAAAATTATTAAAATATTTTTGTATATTATAGTTTTCCTTTTATCCACATGTGCAAGGTTGGATTAAAACACAAACGCAATTAACTTACAATTACTTGCTTGCTTCGAACATATGAGGTATTTTATATTAGAATAATTCAGAAACTGGAACCTGGAAATCAGTTTGACATTAAAAATGGCATGGGAAGTGAAACCAGCTTTACTCAGCCTTTTCTTAATGAACCTATTTATTTCATAGTTTTAATTTCATCAAATCATTGCATTATGTCTTGGAATATCTATAGGTCATGTTTTAGTTAATTCTTTCCTTGCCAGTCACCATCAACATTGCATGAATTCCATCAAAATGTTTTATATCACATTTCCTCAGATATTGGCCACGGGATCAGTTCACTCTTTATGGTTTTTCAAACCTGTATGTATTTTTTTTCTGTGGTAAAACTTTTCAAACTTATAAATTAAATTGTTCAAACAACTGTTTATCGTGAGCATGTCTGCTGATTATCTGATAGCTTAACGTGTTTTCCATCTGCAAAAATCTGTTCTGCTTTTCTATACTTCCCCAACTGTTTTTAGACAAGGACTCTGAATGCATAAATATCTGATGGCTTACTGTAAACTTACCCTAAATTATGCTGCTAAAGCATTCCTGTACGATCATCTGGAGTGTCATTGTGTTTGTCTGTGCAAATTATTAGATGAACACATGATGTCTCATTAACAATAATATCTAAAACAACTGCATGATACTGTATAATACTAAAAGTTATAAAACTATTAAATGACTATTGCAAAAGGTGGTACCCTTTCAAAAGGTAAACTTTTGTACTGTTTATACTATACAGTATGAATAAAATAAACAGCTGGAGGACAGTAATGCTTCAGTGTGTGGTGATGATGATGTCATCTCTGTTTTCTCCAGAGCTTATTTATAGATGAATTAAACTCATTCCATAATTGATGATCCTCAAAGTTATTAAACTCAACTGAAGTCACTTTTTGCATTGCTGAAATATTTTCCTGTTCAACACTGTAAAGCTGCTGTAACACAAACTGTTTTGTATCAAGTGCTCAACCTGGTCTCATAAAAACGTACCAATGTTGTACGTACCTTACTGCATGTTTCGCTGCAGTTTCAAAGAGAAGTGTCCTCTGAGTGCTGCTAAAACACAGGTTAAATATGTGAATATATGTGAACATAGATATATGTATAGGTACGTATTGGTGTGTTTTTTTATTACATTGTTACAGGTATGTATTGCTGCAGTTCAGAGTTCAAATGTTGGAAATATGCCATACACTAAACCTACCTTATAGTGTTTTGCGTTATCGAACCGTGATTACACAGGATTCGTACAAGAGCTCCTCGCCACATACATGTAGTCTATCGCCATGATTTCCTGTGAGCTACCAAACAAACTTACCGTCTTTAAAAACTCATAGATATGAAGCTAGATATGTTCAGTGCTAACATTCAAAATCATCAGTTTTCAAATCTCCCAGCGTATTAATATTGTTTCGAAGTTGTAACATAATATTCTATTCAAGTAATTGTGCGAAAATTATGCTTTATCAATCAAAAGGAGTAAAAGGTGTTTTACTGCCTCAAGTGTTAATTTATTTTGGAAACTGTAGTGATATGTACTTATTGGTATGTATTTAGTGTCTTGCTTAAAAGTGCACCCAGGTACGTAAATGCCATGAGACCAGGTAGTTCTAGACTGTTGGTCTGATTTTAAGCTAATTTGACTCAGATCATCTTCAGACCATGCTGGCAAAAAAAGAAAACAACAACTTAGATTTCAAGTTGGTAGAGGAAATGGTTTTCATTTACCGTATCTAAAAAATTAGGCTGTATCTCTTCAAAACTTTATGTGTGCCATTGTGACCTCACACTGAACACACCACATAAATTAGATCATAGCTTAAGTGATACTCTTCAATCAAATGACTGATGATTGAGTTTATTATTTTTCAGTTTGAGTCAAATCACCTTAAAATGTCTTTAATTACTCGTTGTGGTTGTTTTAATGCTTGATGTCATTTGTGCTTGACTTCTCTTTTGCTGCTTGCAGCTGGATTTAATATGTCCATTAGCATTTAGGTTTGATAAATATTGAATTGATTATCATAGTAAACACTAACAAAATATTTCAGTGCATTATGTTTTGTTGAGAAAGAGACAAAAAATCTATTAAAACATCAGTGACCAAGAAATAAATTGGAGATTTTGCATTTTGAATCAATTTTGAATCCAGGTTGAGAAAGATGGTTTATCTCAAACATTTGTTTAATGGGTGTGTCGTAATGTTGACAGATTGACCTTGATGATCATGTTACAGAGATTATCTATTTGCTTATTATGAATCATCATCAGTCAACAGGTAACTTCCAGATAAAGTCCCCGGTGAGAACAGAAATTATGTTCTTTGTTTACTGCTTCCTATTTCTAAATGTGAAGTAGGTGAGATAAAGTGATTGCATATGTGGTTTGGTGAAATGAGAATAAACACTGCATCCCTCTTCAGCATAATTATGTCATTGACATTACTAAATGGGCCCAGAAATACTTCCAGAGACCACAATCTATCGTGTCATCTGCAGATGCCAACTAAAGCTCTATTATGCAAAAGGAAGCCATATGTGAACATGGTCCAGAAGTGCTATCATGTTCTGTGGGTCAAGGGTCATTTAAAATGGACTGTTAATGTTCTTACCCATGTCTGTTATTAGCCCAGAGACTATAAATGCATCAGATTTTAAACCTTTCCAGCTTCAGTCAGTTATCCTGGTTATTAACTGTCACCCTGTCCAGTCTGCTGGTCCAGTCTCAGTCAGTGAACCCACTGATGATTTTTTTTGTGTGTGTGTGTGTGTTTTCTGCCTTGGTCCTGGGGTTGTGAATGCTCTGTCTGTGATTTTTGTCTCTGCTTCCTCTAGGTCTCAGTCTCTAGCATGGTGTCCCAATCAGTATGGCCCACCAAATAGATTGATGCTTATTAAAGCTATAACGTTATTTATGTCAAGTCAAGTCAAATACAGCTTTATTGTCACTTCGCTACATGTGTGCACATACAGTGGAACGAAATGTTGTGCCTCACAGGACCATGATGCTACATAAATACAGACATACAACAATTAAGTATAACAGTATAAACCTATGCACAACTAACTTACTGAGAGATTTTTGCTTTACGCTGCTCTTTACGCTGGGTCAGCAGCGTAAAGAGCAGAGGGCTGAACACACAGCCTTGTGGGGCACCTGTGCTCAGTGTGGTAGTGCTCGAGGTGTTGTGGCCAACACGGACTGACTGAGGTCTTCCAGTTAGAAAGTCCATTGTGTCATTATCACAGGCCTGTGGTGGGGGCTTGTAGTCAGTGATGGTCTGAATGGCGTGTGTCTCTGCTGTCTGTGAAGTGATTGTTGATTTTATGAGCATGTGACTGTTTTGCATTTTTGATACCACAAGACAGATTGGGTCTTGCTGTTCTGCTCTCATCCACGGCTTCTGGTTTGACATATGACATGTTCAGATTAAGAGCAATTTTCTCTTTGCATTTTGTTGTTTGATTTACATTGATGGCCCAAGCGCCAGTCTGTCACTTTAAGACAATATATTTATACACTTTGGATTTTTTCTCGAATTAAGACATAAACTCTCTTTGAGTGAATACTCTCCAAGCCTGCCCTTTTGACATATTTTGTGTGTATTTCATCGTTTGAACATATATCCGAATCTGAAAATGTAATTAGCTTGTCTGTTTTGGAGTGTGTGCACACATTTCAGCCTGGGGGAACAGTGCCTCTTGTGTGGATGGTGTTTTCCACGTTTTATTATCAAACATGTCCCATAATTTAGCAACAGTAAAGATGGTATTTTTGAATGGAAAGAAATCCTTGGAAGCCAAATTCGGAAAAAAATAAATAAATAAAAATAGCTTAATAAATCAGCCATAGGCCTATAAGTAGATGTTTGAATGTTTAGTTCTCTCTTCTATCATAATTAAATAGGGCTTTCATGTTGCACATGCTGAAGGTCGTCCACATGAGTGGATCTCACTTCTGAATTGTCAACAGCAAAAATGCATCATAGACAAATGTTTGAATATTGTTGCATATAAAAATAGCTGGTGACTCTGGTGCAATAGAATTTGCAAGATAATGTATATTTAGGAATAATAAATGTATGTGTATTTAATTAATTTCTCCAGTACCGATAGCAGAACGGTTAACATCAAAGCTTATCGATACTCCAGTCTTTCATAATTTAGCCCTTGGACAGATTAAATACCAGGTTTTGGTACCCATCCATACTTAGGATAGTGATTCCCTATTCATCCCTCAAGATTTATGTTTGTGTTTTATATTTATTATATGCACACTTTATGTATGTACTATACCTATACCAATATTCAAATATAGCCACATTCAGTAGAAATAGTTAAAAAAAGGCAAAGTACTGTAAAAAATACAATACTGTTTTGTAGTTATACAGTACTCTTTTAAATTACTGTAAATTACGGTAAATTGCTGTAAAACCAAAAATTCAGTCACTTCCTGGCAACCATGCTGCCACAGAAAAATGGTTAACAGTGTGGGTGTGTGTTCAATGCTGTATTTGTGAAACAGAAGCAGAGCAGAAACTGTTTTGCATAGGACTAATCATCTGTTTTGCATAAAACCCATGATATGTTTTTCATAGTGCATTATTTAAAGTGAAAAAGAGAGGCAGCGATAAAAATAACAATAACACAAGGTATGGTACTTGCCCAAAGTATATGTACATGGTAACAAACAAGAAACACGACTGTACTTACTAGAACAGTCGTGCGCGCATGGTAAATCATTTGTACATACAGAGAAGTGTGGGTAAGAATGGTCACTTAGAGGTATTGCCTGTACATATTAACTGGACCCACTTTATATTAGACACTTTACTGTTCTTTATAATGTATATACATGGTAAATATGCAGGTCTTATGGACAAGTGGGTACAAACAGGCATGATAACCAATAAGACACATTACTGTATAAACATGATTAAGTTTAACAAAGTTTGAAAAACTTCCGTAAATGGTGCACCTTAAAGTTCTGCATAATTAAGGGTGTGGCTACTTAAGTGATAGGTGGATTGACGCTCTGCTGTAGAGTGTGAAACTCGCTAGACTGTAAAACTTTAATGAATTAAACGTCTCCAGTTGTGTTCATTGCAATGGATTTTATCAAGTTACAAGAAAAAGTAGGAAAATGATTTAATTGTGAAAAGTTATATATAAGCCAGGCTAGAAAAATGACCCCAACGAATTACAACCGGTCCATACTCTCTGACACAAATAACCGGCCTGGTGGGCATCTGGGCAGAGGCATTACCTCTTCTAAGGCTGTGCAGACCTTTGCCTCGACTTCCCATATGATTGTGGAGACAACGAGTCTCTCAGGTATAATACATTTGGGTGCTCAGAGTAGACAGGTGCTCAGAAAGTTCAAAAATGCAAGACAATGCATCGGGTTTGATGTTCTTGGAATCCAGATAGTAGGAAAAATAGGAAAGTAGGAAAGTCAAAATGACCAAAAAACAGTGCCCACCGAGCGTGCCTGAAGTTAAGTCATTAAGTCATCTGTGACACATGAAGCGACCATGAACTGACGTGTGGAATCAGGGGACACGAGAATGGGAGCACGAGAATGAACACACTTGACCACCTGAATGTCGTATTAGTGGAGTTCAAGGCAGTCAGATGAGTGGATAGTTGGCTGAAATTGCAAATGAAACGCCGGTAGAAATTGGCGAATCCCAGGAACCTTTGCAGGCCCTTATGGTAATCCGGGGTTGGCCAATCCACCACAGCCTTATCCTTATTGGGATCCATACACATTCCCTTGGACAAGATGATGTACCCCAAAAACGGAACTGACTGTGCTTGAAACGCGCACTTCTCTACCTTAATAAAATACCCATTCTCGAGCAGGTTCTGGAGCACTCAACTGACGGGCTGAACATGTTCCTGAAGAGAAGAGGAAAATATCAATATGTCATCCAGGTAGACATATATAATCTGACTGACCATGTCTATCAGCACTTCATTGACTAGTGCTTGGAAGACCGCAGGGGAGTTAGATAACCCGAAGGACATAACAAGATATTCAAAGTGAAGAGTAAGAGCAAGCCTTAAATAAGACAGAACTGCCAACGGTCACTCTTGGCAGTGCAGTAAATAAATAAGCAGCCAATTCCTTGGTGTTCCAAGCGGCGAAATCCACAAAATGGGAGAGATGGAATCCACAGGAATATCCAAGGCAAGAGAAACTCGAGTACACTCAGTAACAACACCAAACGATCTGACAACACAGGACGGAAAGCACAGATATTAAATAGCTGGGCTGATAGGCCACAGCCGGTGCTAGTCAGGTGATGACACTGATCACCGGCAACATCCACATCCACACATACATCCCCTAAATGATCATTAACTCATTTTTGACAAAAAATAAAGTTATGGCATGTTGGCTTTGCGCAGCAGCACTGCTATCACTATCGTCAAGCTAGGTGAGCGTGGTTACATTCATGCATTTAGCAGACACTTTTATCCAAAGCCACTTACAGTGCATTCAGGTTAACAATTTTTACCTATCATGTGTTCCCTGGGAAGCGAACCCCAACACTGCGCTTGTTAAAGTAATGCTCTACCACTTCAGCTACAGGAACACACTGGTTTCAGCAACCAGGCACCTCAGCTTCACCTATGTCCCGCCTTTTTGTCCATTTTCGATTATCCAGGAGGGATATGCAGTGACGCACTGCAAAGATGGCTGTGGTTGGCTCTGCCCACTTTAGGCTTCAAAAACGCTCTACAGAATTTTACGAGTGACGACACAGACACTACATCCATGTTTTTTTACAGTCTATGGTGCGGCTCATGGTTGCTTAGCAATGCCAGTCACCAAGAGAGTGCATGCTCCAGTGCACTTTAAAAAAGAAAGTGGGACAACTCACGTTTCCATGCGTTTTTAGATGCAAATTGTAAATGCTCCATGTTTTTCAATTGCATGTAGTCTTTAATTTGTACAGTGGCATAGCCAGGATGTTTTCATAGAGCTTGCCAGGGAGGGGCCAACAACCGGCTTTGTTGGGTACAGAAATCTTCATTCTTTCAATATAAAATGTGTTTATAAAGTACTACAATATTTTAGTTCCTGAAACACAACTGAATACAATTGATTTATATTTAACTGTAATTGAAAAGTTTGTGAATTATTAGGCCTATATCACATAATACTGAGTGAATATGACATTTTAGTATTATTCCTCACCTCCAACCATTAAAAAATAAAGTTGGTGACTATTGCTTTAGTACTCACTCTTTTTGGTTCTTATTCTCAAAACCCTCAAAAGCTTGTTCTCCAACATTCCATACTCAAGGATGAGACATGCAGATAGTTATAAGAATGTAAAAAAAGAAATCGACAGCACATAAATACCAGGATATAAAATGTGTTATTTTATGCATTTGAATGGTTCCATTTCTTTTTGTACTTTTCAAATAAAAAAAAACACACATATTTTCTAGTATAAGTGTACTGTGCTCATATTTACTTGTGCATTCAATTAGAAAATTAAAAAATACATTTCAGCTTGCGCATTTTACTGTGATCTGGAAATGCAGACTATATTTTAGTGCATTTGAGAGACATTCTGAAATGTAATGGATGCATGCAAAGTTTGCAGCTTTAATCCCCTTTTTGGTAGATGGTAATTTAAGATGGTTGACAGGGCAGGAAAGTTTGTTTTACTGACATGCATCCTAACAACATCTCATCATACCACAGTTCATTGTTGTTGTATTGAAGCTCATTTGGCTGCTGAGCCTTTTCTGCGTTCATTTGAATCACACCTGGCCATGAGTTAAAGCTGAAATGCACGTCTGAAATGTCTCCCGTTTGACGAAGATGCAAACAAATGTGGCGGTTCCGCATCTTAAACAATGCTAATAAATGGACAAAAAACTTTGGGTGGGGGGAGGGGGTCAGAGCACTTGGGGTATTTCTTGAAAAATTAGCTGAAAAATAAGTAGCTTCAGAAAAAAAGAAATTACTGCAGCAATGCGGCGTGGCATGGAGTGGATCAGTCTGTGGCACTGCTCAGGTGTTATGAGAGCCCAGGTTGCTCTGATAGTGGCCTTCAGCTATTCTGAATGGTTGGGTCTGGCATATTGCATCTTCCTCTTCACAATACCCCATAGATTTTCTACAAGGTTAAGGTCAGGTGAGTTTGCTGGCCAATTAAGAACAGGGATACCATGGACCTTAAACCAGGCACTGGTAGCTTTAGCACTGTGTGCAGGGGCCTGTTGGAAAATGAAATCTGCATCTCCATAAAGTTGTTCAGCAGCAGGAAGCAGGAAGTGCTCTAAAACTTCCTGGTATACGGCTGTGTTGACCTTTGACCTCATAAAACACAGTGGACCAACACCAGCAGATGACATGGCACCCAAACCATCACTGACTGTGGAAACTTTACACTGGACCTCAAACAATGTGGATTGTGTGCCTCTCCTCTCTTTCTCCAGACTCGGGGACCCGGATATCCAAAGTGAATGCAAAATTTACTTTCATCAGAGAACATACCTTTGGACCATTTGGCAGGAGTCCAGTCCTTTTTGAAGCGAGACACTTCTGACGCTGTTTGTTGTTCAAGAGTGGCTTGACACAAGGAATGCGACAGCTGAAACCCAAGAACCACTACACACAGACATATACAAGACGTATATGTCTGTGTGTAGTAGTTCTTGAAGCACTGACTCCAGCTGCAGTCCACTCTTTCTGTATCTCCCCCACATTTTTGAATGGATTTTGTTGCCATATAGTGAGACAACATCTGTGTTACAAAGTGTATTGCTAATGTTGCTTGCAGTGTAGGAATACCGATGCAACATTGCTGTAATACAAACCAATACAGATTTAGTTAAATGAAAGATGTAAACCCAGACACAAATTAGTTAATTGGCGGTCCAAAGGGGAATCAAATCATTTTACTATATTTACCTATGTAATTAATTTTGGTGAACCACCATTTTAAAAACTCTTTGGGACTTAAATATTACTGAATCCCAGGAATGGCCCATATAAATCTGAGCATCTCCTCACAGAAGAGAATGAGCACTGTTTGTGCAGAGATTGTACAGTTAGGAAATGGACCCTGATTGGTCCTCATGGGGGTCAAAATCTTGGTTTCCATTATCCTTCTGCATGCGTTTTGTATTATTTAATTTGTGACTTGTCAAAGTGACTTATTTTTTGCTCTGAGATCTACTAGTAAAAACAATAATGACATTACGTCAATAATGTAATTGACCCCCTGAGGGTTTTCTGAAGCACCTCCTTTCACTGAATAGTTTAAAATGTCCTGTATCACACCCTGGCATAGCCACACAGAAGAGAAGCAGCACAGGTGTTTGTCCATCTGAATCTGACGTTTGACAAATTTAAAGTCTTAGTTCGATTTGATCAGTGCTCATGGAGCTCAAAGTTCTCTTGCTTTCTATTATATATGTGCATACATGTGGTAAGTACATCTGTAATTAAAAGTGATATGATTTTCATGGCTTGTTCATTTGCTTTAATTCACATTGTATGACTTTTTGTCCATTTTAAAGTCTGAAACAGACTAATTAAGTTTTTAAATTTGCACAGGAAGATAAAAACAATCAAACCTGTATTTGATAAATCACAACTGACAGGTTGTTACAACTGTCGCCTTTATTTGCCTGGCAATGAAACAAAAACCCAATGTTTTGTATAATAATAATAATAATAATAATAATAATAATAATAATAATAATAATAATAATAATTCCTTACATTTATATAGCACTTTCCTAGACACTCAAAGCGCTTGTATGTTTGGTTACAGATGCCTCTGAACTCAATTTCACTGTTACGACACAGCCTAATAAGACAACAGAAAACTCCAGTACGGGATGGAAAAACTCTTCAGAAAAAGCAGCCACAACCAGTTACCCAAAAATAACTCCAGGTAAAGTTTCCAGACTATATTCCAAATTGAGGAGCTCATTTGTTGAGTGTATAAAATGGTAGAGTGGGGGGGAAAAGATGACAGGAATGTTAACAAAAATGTATACAAGACGTAGTCAGCAAGATGATGAACATTATTAACAGCAATTATTATATGATGCAGTCACACTTGTAGCAATATTTGTTAGTTCTGTTGTTGATTCAGGGTTAGCATCATCTGGGGTCCTCTGAGGGTCAGCATCATCTCTTCTCAGATGTTCTGGATCCAGACTTGAGCTTGTGTAAATCCTAGTTACCAAAACAGAGAAACAGATAGAGACATCATTAGCGTAGCTGCTGTTCCAACAAAGTAAAATTAATTAGTTTAACCCAAGCTAAAGAATAAGAATGTGCATTTGATCAGATACAACTGCAGTCAAAAATTAAGAGATGCATTATTCAATTGCTTGGTGAAAGAGATGTGTTTTTAATCTAGATTTAAACAGAGAGAGTGTGTCTGAACCCCGAACATTATCAGGAATGCTATTCCAGAGTTTGGAAGCCATGTTTCTGAAAGAAAACAGTGTTTGTTATAGGAAAACCTGCAACTTGATGGACAGAACCGCACGCTTGTATTTCAGCGTTACTGTTAATGTTATGGTTATTTTAGCAAATAGTCTGCTCCAGAAATTCAGTTCAACAGCCTTACGTTGAAAAGGGTAGATTTTATCACTCGATGGAATCTACACATGCATTTTAGTACAAGTCAAGTCAAGTCACCTTTATTTATGTAGCGCTTTAAACAAAAAGGATTGTGTCAAAGCAACTGAACATCATTAATTAGGAAAACAGTGTCTCAATAATGCAAAATGACAGTTAAAGGCAGTTCATCATTGAATTCAGTGATGTCAACTCAGTTCAGTTTAAATAGTGTTTGTCCATTAATTTGCAATCAAGTCAACGATATTACTATAAATGAAGTGACCCCAACTAAGCAAGCTAGAGGCGACGGCGCCTGAAATAGCCCTGATTGGTTCTCATGGGGGTCAAAATCTTGGTTTCCATTATCCTTCTGCATGCATTTTGTATTATTTAATTTGTGACTTGTCAAAGTGACTTATTTTTTGTTCTGAGATCTACTAGTAAAAACAATAACGACATTACATCAATAATGTCATTGACCCCCTGAGGGTTTTCTGAAGCGCCTCCTTTCACTGAATAGTTTAAAATGTCCTGTATCACACCCTGGCATAACCACACAGAAGAGAAGCAGCACAGGTGTTTGTCCATCTGATTCTGACGTTTGACAAATTTAAAGTCTTAGTTCGATTTGATCAGTGCTCATGGAGCTCAAAGTTCTCTTGCTTTCTATTATATATGTGCATACATGTGGTAAGTACATCTGTAATTAAAAGTGATATGACTTTCATGGCTTGTTAATTTGCTTTAATTCACATTGTATGACTTTTTGTTCATTTTAAAGTCTGAGACTAATTAAGTTTTTAAATCTACACAGTAAGATAAAAACAATCAAACCTTCATTTGATAAATTACAATAGACAGGTTGCTAACTGTACAATTTACAGTAGACGGCCATGTGTTTTGAGATTTTGAGATAAACATATTTTTCATGGTCTCTGAACAAATGTGTTACAACAGTCACTTTATTTGCCTGGCAATGAAATAAAAACCCAATGTTTTGTATGTTTGGTTACAGATGCCTCTGAACTCAATTCCACTGTTACGACACAGCCTAATAAGACAACAGAAAACTCCAGTACGGGATGGAAAAACTCTTCAGAAAAAGCAGCCACAACCAGTTACCCAAAAATAACTCCAGGTAAAGTTTCCAGATCTCCAGAAGCAATTTGTAACATCATTTACATTTACATTTAATCATTTAGCAGACGCTTTTATCCAAAGCGACTTACAAATGAGAACAATAGAAGCAGTCAGGTCAACAAGAGAACAACAACAGTATACAAGTGCCATGACAAGTCTCAGTTAGTCTAATATAGAACGCATAGCCAGGTATTTTGTTTTTTTTTTAATTAAATGAAAAAGACAAGAAAAGGAAAAGTGCTGGTGTTAGTTGGTTACAGAGTTACAGAGCGAGCAGTCGGGGAAGTGGGTAGGGCATGCCAGATTGAGAAAGTCCCTGGTGTGGTCCTCCAGTGAATGGTCCGACTGCTCCAGGCACAGGAGTTGGACTGCTGGTAAGGCCATTCCGGGAGAGGGAGGAAAACAAAACAAAAAGAAAGAAAACCGCTGCTAAATAAACTGTTTGGTCTGTGATTCTGTTACGTCTGCTGGTGTGTAATGACAGCGCACAAGGAAGAAGATATACAAAAGGGGTTCTTATAATGATCACGGGAGAGTAAGGGCACATCTAACATAATACATTACAATACATTACTACATCAATCACAGACAAGGAGGAACTAAAAAGACAGGGTATTTAAACACGAGGGAAGTAATCAGGTAAATGGAGACAGGTGGGGATTAATCAAATAACCAAACAAGAACAGGAAAATAACCAAATAAGGAAACTCAAAGTCCATGAATGTAACACATATTATAATAAAGGCATTCTAACATCCTGTGTTTCTGCTGCTTCGTCAAAGTCTAATTTAATTTAGTGTGATGGCAACATGTTGCCATGTAATAAGACAACATCTGTATTACAAACTGTATTGCTATTGTAGGAATACCGATGCAACATTGCTGTAATACAAACAAATACAGATTAAAGGGGGGGTGAAATGCTATTTCATGCATACTGAGTTTTTTACACTGTTAAAGAGTTGGATTCCCATGCTAAACATGGACAAAGTTTCAAAAATTAAGTTGTACGTTTGAAGGAGTATTTTTGTTCCCAAAATACTCCTTCCGGTTTGTCACAACTTTTGGAAAGTTTTTTTCGAGTATGGCTCTGTGTGACGTTAGATTGAGCGTAATTTCCTTATATGGGTTCTAAGGGCACGTCTGCCGGAAGAGCGCGCGCTCCTGTATAGAAGAGCACTGAGAGGCTGAGCACAGACATTCACTGATCAGAGCGAGATCGTCGCAAAAAGTCACAAAAGAAGTGTGTTTTTGGTTGCCAGGGCAAGACAACCCTGTACAGATTACCAAAAAAAAAAAAAAACAGCATTAAGGGACCAGTGGATGGAGTTTATTTTTACAGAGCATCAACGGAGTTGTGCAAGTGTTTTTGTTTGTTCCCTGCATTTCGAAGATGCTTGTTTTACAAACAAGGCCCAGTTTGACGACGGATTTGCATATCGTTTATTTCTTAAGGATGATGCAATCCCAACGAAAAAGGTTCACGATCGTGTGTTGGAACCGCAGGCGGTGAGTAAAACTGCTTAAAATATCTCTGCCTCCTTGTTAGTGCGTCCGCCTCCCATGCCGGAGACCCGGGTTCGAGCCCTGCTCGGAGCGAGTCGTTGCTGCTGCTGCTCTCGTTCAGTTTCAGCCTCGGGATCTGATTCTGGATCATAAATAAACGGCTGAATCTGACTGTTAGCCATGGTTTGTTTTGGATGATGTTTTTTTTTCCTCACGGTAATGTCACAACTTCCAAACGCTCTCAACGCAAAAGCCTACTGGCGCTCGTGATTCTTTAGCTCCGCCCACACGTCACGCCTTCAGCCGGTCGTGTTTTTCTGGGAAAAATCGGTACAGACTATCTTTCTCTTATAAATATAATAAAACTAAAGAATTTTTGGAGTTATGAAGGATGCAGTACTACTCTATAGGTACTCAAGATTAACAGGATATTGAGTGAAAACGAGCATTTCACCCCCCCCCCCCCCTTTAAGTAAAATGAAATATGTAAACCCAGACTCAAATTATTTAATTGGGGGTCCAAGGGGTGGTCCAGTTAGGAAATGGACCCTGATTGGTCCTCATGGGGGTCAAAATCTTGGTGTCCATTATCCTTCTGCATGCATTTTGTATTATTTAATTTGTGACTTGTCAAAGTGACTTATTTTTTGCTCTAAGATCTACTAGTAAAAACAATAATGACATTACGTCAATAATGTCATTGACCCCCTGAGGGTTTTCTGAAGCACCTCCTTTCACTGAATAGTTTAAAATATCCTGTATCACACCCTGGCATAGCCACACAGAAGAGAAGCAGCACAGGTGTTTGTCCATCTGATTCTGACGTTTGACAAATTTAAAGTCTTAGTTCGATTTGATCAGTGCTCATGGAGGTCAAATTTCTCTTGCTTTCTATTGTATATGTGCATACATGTGGTAAGTACATCTGTAATTAAAAGTGATATGACTTTCATGGCTTGTTAATTTGCTTTAATTCACATTGTATGACTTTTTGTTCATTTTAAAGTGTTAAATAAACTAATTAAGTTTTTAAATTTACACAGTAAGATAAAAACAATCAAACCTGCATTTGATAAATTACAATAGACAGGTTGCTAACTGTAAAATTTACAGTAGACAGCCCTGTGTTTTGAAATATTAAGATAAACATATTCTTCATGGCCTCTGAACAAATGTGTTACAACAGTCACCTTTATTTGCCTGCCAATGCAATAAAAACCCAATGTTTTGTATGTTTGGTTACAGATGCCTCTATACGCAATTTCACTGTTACGACACAGCCTAATAAGACAACAGAAAACTCCAGTACGGGAGGGAAAAACTCTTCAGAAAAAGCAGCCACAACCAGTTACCCAAAAATAACTCCAGGTAAAGTTTCCAGACCTCCAGAAGCAATTTTTAACATCATGTAACATGAAATCATAGCTACAGTACATAATCCAATATTCCAAGTTGAGGAGCTCATATGTTGAGTGTATAAAATGATATACAGTGTGATATACAAATGTGACGTCCTAGTTTTTGATACGCGACGCGCCAATGCACGCAATACTATGCGTTGTCGGTGGGGGCGACATTGCAAGTATTGTACAATAATTCAAGTATATTGTGTTTACAGAAGAAGAAGGTCTGAATACAATGGCGGGCGAAGATGAAAAATTATGCGAACTTATACGTATTCATCCACATTTATCTCTGCATTGCCTTTGTTGCCACCGATGTAAAATCAGCAACAGAATACACTCCTCTTCAGTTGCCATTGTGATTAGAATATCATGTGACCCGACTCTACTAATATCACCCGACTCTACTACCCCCTGTTGCGTGAGCGGTGTATTGCATACACGCATCGCCCGTGACGCTTGCGTCCACTGTTTAGACTATGAAAGGGAGCGCGTCGCTCGCGTTGCTTGCTCGCGTTGCTTGCTCGCGTTTCTCGTGTTGACTATGAAACGGCCCTTAGTCACAATGTGACATAAATTATAAACCAAGTATGACATAAAACATGAAAGGATGCTATTAGTATTTTTACTGTAAATGAAATGTTTGTTGTAGCATGAATTGTTTAGCTCAACACCATCATCTTAAAAACCTTTTCACACTGCGCTTTTACTTCGAGCTATGAAACTTTGCCCCGAAGAACGACTTAGCATCGATTCTGCAGTTAACACTGCGTCAATTTTTTTTAGGTGAAATCCATTATGTAGTCTAATCTAGTTTTGTCTTTCTACTAGCCAGTGATGTTCAATTCGATTCCATTCATTTCAATTCAAGTTTATTTGTATAGCGCTTTTTACGATACAAATCATTACAAAGCAACTTTACAGAAAACTACGTTTCTGCAATATTTAGTAGTAGCTTATAAGTAGTGACTGTCAGTTTATCTGCATATGACAGGATTTTTAAGAAAAATTAATACAAGACGTAGTCAGCCAGACGATGAACATTATTAACAGCAATTATTATATGATGCAGTCACACTTGTAGCAATATTTGTTAGTTCTGTTGTTGATTCAGGGTTAGCATCATCTGGGGTCCTCTGAGGGTCAGCATCATCTCTTCTCAGATGTTCTGGATCCAGACTGGAGCTTGTGTAAATCCTAGTTACCAAAACAGAGAAACAAATAGAGACATCATTAGCGTAGCTGCTGTTCAGTAAAATTAATTAGTTTAACCCAAGCTAAAGAATAAGAATGTGCATTTGATCAGATACAACTGCAGTCACAAATTATGATATTAATTATTCAATTGATTGGCGAAAAAGATGTGTTTTTAATCTAGATTTAAACAGAGAGCGTGTCTGAACCCCGAACATTATCAGGAACGCTATACCATAGTTTGGGAGCCATGTTTCTGAAAGAAAACAGTGTGTGTTATAGGAACACATGCAACTTGATGGACAGAACCGCACGCTTGTATTTCAGCGTTACTGTTAATGTTATGGTTATTTTAGCAAATAGTTTGTTCCATAAATTCAGTTCAACAGCCTTACGTTGAAAAGGGTAGATTTTATCACTCGATGGAATCTACACATGCATTTTAGGTCAAGTCAAGTCAAGTCACCTTTATTTATATAGCACTTTAAAGAAAAAGGATTGTGTCAAAGCAACTGAACATCATTAATTAGGAAAACAGTGTGTCAATAATGCAAAATGACAATTAAAGGCAGTTCATCATTGAATTCAGTGATATCAGCTCAGTATAGTTTAAATAGTTTCTGTCCAATCATTTGCAATCAAGTCAACGATATCGCTGTAGATGAAGTGACCCCAACCAAGTAAGCCAGAGGAGACGGCGGCAAGGAACCGAAACTCCATCGGTGACAGAATGGAGAAAAAAACCTTTGGAGAAACCAGGCTCTGTTGGGGGGCCAGTTCTCCTCTGACCAGACAAAACCAGTAGTTCAATTCCACGCTGCAGCAAAGTCAGATTGGGTATTCTTGCTCTGTCCAAGCAATAAATTAATGAACCACAATTTTAAAAACTCTGGGGGATTTAAATATTACTGAATCCCATATAAATCTGAGCATCTCCTCACAGAAGAGACTGAGCACTGTTTGTGCAGAGATTGTACATTTGTGAAATGCCCCATGATTGGTCCTCATGGGGGTCAAAATCTTGGTTTCCATTATCCTTCTGCATGCATTTTGTATTATTTAATTTGTGACTTGTCAAAGTGACTTATTTTTTGCTCTGAGATCTACTAGTAAAAACAATAACGACATTACATCAATAATGTAATTGACCCCCTGAGGGTTTTCTGAAGCACCTCCTTTCACTGAATAGTTTAAAATGTCCTGTATCACACCCTGGCATAACCACACAGAAGAGAAGCAGCACAGGTGTTTGTCCATCTGATTCTGACGTTTGACAAATTTAAAGTCTTAGTTCGATTTGATCAGTGCTCATGGAGCTCAAAGTTCTCTTGCTTTCTATTATATATGTGCATACATGTGGTACGTACATCTGTAATTAAAAGTGATATGATTTTCATGGCTTGTTAATTTGCTTTAATTCAAATTGTATGACTTTTTGTTCATTTTAAAGTGTGAAACAGACTAATTAAGTTTTTAAATCTACACAGTAAGATAAAAACAATCAAACCTGCATTTGATAAATTACAATAGACAGGTTGCTAACTGTACTATTTACAGTAGACGGCCATGTGTTTTGAGATATTAAGATAAACATATTCTTCATGGCCTCTGAACAAATGTGTTACAACAGCCACCTTTATTTGCCTGGCAGTGCAATAAAAACCCAATGTTTCGTTTGGTTACAGATGCCTCTGAACTCAATTCCACTGTTACGACACAGCCTAATAAGACAACAGAAAACTCCATTACGGGAGGGAAAAACTCTTCAGAAAAAGCAACCACAACCAGTTACCCAAAAATAACTCCAGGTAAAGTTTCCAGATCTCCAGAAGCAATTTGTAACATCATTTACATTTACATTTAATCATATAGCAGACGCTTTTATCCAAAGCGACTTACAAATGAGAACAATAGAAGCAGTCAGGTCAACAAGAGAACAACAACAGTATACAAGTGCCATGACAAGTCTCAGTTAGTCTAGTACAGAACGCATAGCCAGGTATTTTTTTTTTTTTTTTTTTTAGTTAAATGAAAAAGACAAGAAAAGGAAAAGTGCTGGTGTTAGTTGGTTAAGTGCAGGCGAAAAAGATGAGTCTTTAGATGTTTCTTGAAAATAAGTAAAGACTCAGCTGTACGAATTGAGATTGGGAGGTCATTCCACCAGCTGGGCACAGTCCAGGAAAAGGTCCGTGAGAGTGATTTTGAACTTCTTTGGGATGGCACCACAAGGCATCGTTCACTTGCAGAGCGCAAACTTCTGGAGGGCACATAAGATTTAACCAGTGAGTTTAGATAAGTCGGTGCCGTGCCAGTGGTCGTCTTGTAGGCAAGCATCAGTACCTTGAATTTGATGCGAGCAGCTACTGGATCCAGTGTAACCTGATGAGGAGAGGAGTAACATGAGCTTTTTTTGGCTCATTGAAGACAACCCTCGCTGCTGCATTCTGGATCATTTGCAGAGGCTTGACAGTACATGCAGGAAGGCCCATCAGGAAAGCATTACAATAGTCCAGTCTGGAGAGAACAAGAGCTTGGACAAGAAGTTGGGTTGCTTGCTCTGACAGGAAGGGTCTAATCTTCCTAATGTTGTATAAGGCAAACCTGCAGGACCGGGTCGTTGTAGCAATGTGGTCAGTGAAGCTTAACTGATGATCCATCACAACTCCTAGGTTTCTGGCTGTCCTCGAAGGAGTTATGGTTGACGAGCCCAGCTGTATAGAGAAGTTGTGATGAAGCAATGGGTTAGCTGGAATCACCAGGAGTTCAGTCTTTGTAAGGTTAAGCTGAAGGTCATTCATCCAGCTAGAAATGTCACTCAGACAGGCTGAAATGCGAGCAGCTACCGTTGGGTCATCTGGCTGGAATGAGAAGTAGAGTTGGGTGTCATCAGCGTAGCAATGATAAGAAAAGCCATGCTTCTGAATGACAGATCCTAAAGATGTCATGTAGATGGAGAAGAGAAGTGGTCCAAGTACTGAGCCTTGAGGAACCCCAGCAGCAAGGTGGTGTGACTTTGAAACATCACCCCTCCAAGACACACTGAAGGATCTGTCAGAGAGGTAGGACTTAACCCACAGGAGAGCACTTCCAGAGATGCCCATCTTTCTGAGGGTGGACAGGAGAAACTGGTGATTCTCCTGATGATTCTCATGTAACATGAAATCATAACTACAGTACATAATCCAATATTCCAAGTTAAGGAGCTCATATGTTGAGTGTATAAAATGGTAGAGTCTGGGAAATGATGTTCAACCCCCCCCCCACACACACACACCATGAGGACTGTGTATTTTTTTCTGTGAAACTAAAGTTAAATGTGATCAGAAAAGTTATTGTAGTTTTATTGACAATGTGACAAATTATAAATCAAGCATGCTATCAGTAGTTTTACTGTAAATGAAATGTTTGTTGTAGCATGAATTATTTAGCTCAACATAATCATCTTAAAAATCTTTTCACACTGCACTTTTACTTCGAGTTATGAAACTTTGCCCCGGAGAAGGACTTAGCATCGATACTGCTGTTAACACCGGGTCAAACATTTTTAGGTGAAATCCATTATGTAGCCTAATCTAGTTCCTCTTCAGGAACTCGAGCTGTGTCAAACAACGCTTTGGGGAACGCGCTTATCATGTGCGACTCTGAATATCGTGTGTAATCAGTCCAATGGAAGAGCGTGAAATCACATGCCGGTGACGTAAGCGATCAGGAAGCTTCGCATCTTTCAGCAAGCGCTCTGTGTGTGAATTTCACTTGTCTTGTGAGTCTTATTTACTGTTGTCTGTCCAGTTAGAGCTCCAAGTCATGTCGAAGAGCAAGGCGAAATCTAAACATATTGAAGGCGAATCCAGATCGCGTTATAGGTTTTGTGTTCCTCCCTGCCCACGATATATAACAAGCTGGGATACACACATATGGTCTGCCTGGGAGCGAAGCACGCTGAGTCGGCTCTCCACATTCCGCACTGTGAGAGAATTTTGGTGCAGCTGCTTTGTTCTGGGAGGGCCCTCTTCGAGGAGTTGGCCTTTGCCAGCATTCCCGCGGTGCTGGTACCGCTTCTGCCGACGCAGAACGGCAGCTGCACTCATGGGGTTCGCAAGTGGATTTGGTGGAGGGAATGGAGACGGGCGAGTCCCTATCTCCTTCCACTTCCGCCAGATCTGGCGCCCAATCTCTGGAGTCGGAAGCACGCTCTGCGGTTCCTTCCACCCAGGGAGAGGGATCAACACTCCGCCTCTCTTCCTCCGAGGAGGTTGATGTGGAGTCTGTCGACAGGGATTCGCCACCCCACTCGCCACAGTATGAGGAGCTCTTGGAGGTGGTGACTTGCGTGGTGGCCAAATTGAGTATTGATTTGCCCGTTGAGAAAACAACTGAACCGCAGAGAAGCAAGCTTGATGAACGCTTCCTGCGCAAGAGTCAACCACCTCCTAGCGGGGGCCTTCCAATCTTTCCTTACCTGCATGAAGAGATCGCCAGGTGGAAACGCCCATTTTCAGCCCACCTCTACATCCCCTCATCTGATTATTATGGCAATGTGGTGGGGATGGGAGAGTATGGCTATAGAGCGATGCCCCGGGTGGAACAGATGCTCGCGAGCTATCTGTCCCCCGGTGCTGCATCGTCTCTGAAGGCCCCCGGCATTTCCCTCCAAACCGCTCAGAACAACATCGGCTTTGGTGGGCGAAGGGTATGCGGCTGCAGGTCTGGCTGGCGCGTGTCTGCACACCATGGCGGTATTACAGGCGTACCAAGCTGACCTGTTGAAAGAGCTAGACGAGGTAGAGGAGATCAAGTCCCATGATATCTCAGAACTTAGAAGGACCACTGATCTCTCCCTCTACGCCACCAAGGAGACCGCCCGAGCGATTGGGCGGTCCACGACAGCGATGGTGGCTGCAGAGAGGAACTTATGGTTGACCCTGTCTGAAATGAAAGAGCGGGACAGGGTCTGCCTCATGGATGCCCCGATTGAGCCTTCTGGCCTGTTCAGCGACGCATTCAATTCTGTCGTCGACAGGTTTCAGGAGGCCTGCAAACAGGCGGCGGCGTTCCATAAGTTCCATCGTCGCTCTCTAGGGGCATCTGGGTGGGAGATGCCCCAGCCGCACCCTAGCTCCTCGTACCACGAGGCCCAAAAACAGAGCGTCGCCTCTCATGCTCCTCTGCGTTGGGAACGAGAGTCTCAGCTCTCGACCGAGGTCTTCTAAGCCCAAGCAAGATCTGAGGGCAGTCACTGAAGCTAAGAAGTCCTCGGCCAAGAAGCCCTGACGCCAGAAGCCCACGGTGCCCGTCTCCCCTCAGCGCCTTCTGGGGGCCGATCTGCCAACCCTGCCAGTGTTCCCGGGTGCAGCGCTCCCCAGCAAGCTTCGTTCTCAGTATTAGAGCCCAACAAGTACATTTTGATTGACAGCTTTTTTAAAGCCAGAACCCGTTTACAGCCCGACATTATTCAAATGTGCGCACGCACACAGCTCTTTTGCCTTTTGCCAACAATGAGTAATTTATTCATGTTTTAACATAATTTACTCATAACTAACGTAGACTAGACCACTTGGAAGTTGGAATAAAGAAATAAAATAAGTCCTGTGTCACATCGTAACATCTCAGCATTCTAGACATAGGCTCATTTAACCTATAAATAGACCAACGCACCAATAAAAACGAGTCTTTAAAAAAAATTAAATTAAGATAAATTTTAAATTAAGATGGGTATTTGGCAATAACGAAATTAAAATAAAGGCTGCGCCGGATTTGCTTTATTTAATAAAAGAATAATGCCAACATTAGCGTAAATACTCTGTCAACATTATGCATTTAAGACTCAATGAATATTTAGTTATCATTTGAAAAACCTTTACTCACAGAGATTAGGCTAGGTCTACATGTTTTTGTGGAGGAAAATGAATGAATCCCCTGTACATGTCTTCAGCGCGCTCCTGCACTCACTGATGGTGCGTCATTATTCACTCATTATTCTCATTATAAGCATGGTCAAAACTTTTCCACACCTCAGACTTTGCTTTAGTTGCTGGTGCAACCAAAACGTAATCACCAGAGGCAAGCCTCCGTTACACCTGCTCAGCATTCATTTTCGCATCTTTCTCGCGCTAATCAAAACACATCACATGACCGCTCATTTACCTCGCAAACCAGAGCACAAGCCCGAGCCTGGCCCGAGCCCGCGTAAGATGATAGAAATTAAGCCCCGTCGGGTTCAGGCAAAGATCTTCAGCTCTACTCAGTATCTTCCACTCATGCGGCTCGTCACCGCTGTTATTCAAAGGGGTCATTCCGATGATAGTCTGCCCCAGGCAGGGTCTGGTTATGGAACAGGAAGTGGAAACCCTATTAGAGAAGGACGCCATCGAGGTGGTCCCTCCTCAAGACAGGGAGTTCGGGTTCTACAGCCGATATTTCATAGTTCCAAAGAAGGATGGGGGGTTACGTCTGTTTATAGACTTGAGGGTCTTAAATCGTTCAGTTATGAGATTGAAGTTCAAAATGCTTACGATCAAGCATGGTGTAGCTCAGATCAGGTCCAAGGACTGGTTTGTCACAATAGATCTCAAAGATGCATACTTCCACATATCCATACTTCCACAACACAGTAAGTTTCTGAGGTTCGCTTTCGTGGGCGAAGTCTACCAATATCGAGTACTTCCCTACAGCCTTGCACTCTCACCCCGCACATTCACAAAATCTGTAGACGCATGCAGGGCATCCGCATTCTCAACTATATTGACAATTGGTTGATTTTAGCTCAGTCAAAGCAGGTTGCGGCTCGACATCGAGATGTCATTCTCACACATATGGGAGCTGGGTTTGAGACTGAACGCCAAGAAGAGTGTACTTTCTCCGGTTCAGAGAACCACCTATGTAGGCGTAGTATGGTATTCGACCGCGATGCAGGCACGATTGTCCCCTGCTCATATCGTGTCGATCCTCATCTCAGTCGAGAGAGTCAAAGAAGGCCAGTCACTCACTGTCAAACAATTTCAAAGATTGTTGGGTCTGATGGCAGCTGCGTCCAACGTGATACCTCTTGGCCTGCTGTACATGAGACCCGTACAGTGGTGGCTCAAGACCAAGGGACTTTCCCCGAGAGGCAATCCACTTCGCACTATCAAGCTCACGCAGCGCTGCCTCCGTGCCTTAGACATGTGGAAGAAACCTTGGTTCTTGAATCAGGGACTGGTGCTGGGAGCTTTTTGTCGCCGTGTAATACTAGCAACGGATGCATCCCTCACTCATGAGTGGCCACCCTGCCCGTGGTCTGTTGAGCGGTCGCCATCTGACATGGCATATCAATTGTCTAGAAATGCTAGCAGTTTATCATGCACTGAAGCACTTCCTCCCAGACCTAAGGGGTTCACCATGTGTTGGTGCGCACCGACAACACATCGGTGGTCTCTTACATCAGCCACCAGGGAGGTCTGTGTTCGCGCCTCTTGTCCTTAGATCCTTGTGTGGTCCCAGAGCAAGCTCCTCTCATTAAGTAGTATATATTCCTGGCAAACTAAATATGGGAGCAGACATACTGTCGAGACCCTGCCTCGGCCCGGGGAATGGAGGCTTCACCCCGAGGTGCTGAAGCAGATATGGAGAGTTTTTGGCAGGGCTCAAGTAGACCTTTTTGTGACTCAAGATACATCTCAATGTTCCCTTTGGTTCTCTCTAGTTCATCCAGCTCCTCTGGGACTGGACGCTATGGTACAGACCTGGCCGAGGCTTCTTCTGTACGCCTTTCCCACTATTGCTCTGCTCCCGGGAGTTCTGGCGAGAGTACGCCGGGACAGGGTCCGTCTGTTATTAGTAGCCCCATTCTGGCCGGGCCGAGTATGGTTCGTAGACCTGGTCTCGCTCCTCGACGGCTCTCCATGGGAGATACAGATCAGGACAGACCTACTCTCACAGGTGCAGGGCACAATAATTCACCCTTTACCGGAGTTGTGGAAGCTGTGGGTGTGGCCCCTGAGGGGGCACAACTATTAGCAGCTGGTTTCTCAATCAAGGTTGTTGAGACCCTCCTCCAATCCAGAGCTCCCTCAATGAGGAAACTGTATGCCCTGAGGTGGAAACTCTTCACCTCATGGTGCAAAGACTGCCAGCTAGACCCTCTCTGCAGGGTTGACCCACTCCACGCTGAAGGTTTACGTGGCGGCCATTGCGGCCTACCACACCCTTCTCGATTGCCAGTCTTTGGGAAGACACCCCTTAGTTACACATTTCCTCAGCAGTACGCTGAGGCGGAGACCTCCAATACAGTCCCGTATTCCCCCGTGGAACGTTTATTTGTATAGCGCTTTTTACGATACAAATCATTACAAAGCAACTTTACAGAAAATTACATTCCTACAATATTTAGTAGTAGCTTATTAGTGGTGACTGTCAGTTTGTGTGCGTATGACATGATTTTTCAGGAAAATTAATACAAGACGTGGTCAGCCAGACGATGAACATTATTAACAGCAATTATTATATGATGCAGTCACACTTGTAGCAATATTTGTTAGTTCTGTTGTTGATTCAGGGTTAGCATCTTCTGGGGTCCTCTGAGGGTCAGCATCATCTCTTCTCAGATGTTCTGGATCCAGACTGGAGCTTGAGTAAATCCTAGTTACCAAAACAGAGAAACAGATAGAGACATCATTAGCATAGCTGCTGTTCCAACAAAGTAAAATTAATTAGTTTAACCCAAGCTAAAGAATAAGAATGCGTATTTGATCAGATACAACTGCAGTCACAAATTAAGAGATGCATTATTCAAATGATTGGCGAAAGAGATGCGTTTTTAATCTAGATTTAAACAGAGAGAGTGTGTCTGAACCCCGAACATTATCAGGAACGCTATTCCAGAGTTTGGAAGCCATGTTTCTGAAAGAAAACAGTGTTTGTTATAGGAACACATGCAACTTGATGGACAGAACCGCACGCTTGTATTTCAGCCTTACTGTTAATGTTATGGTTATTTTAGCAAATAGTTTGCTCCAGAAATTCAGTTCAACAGCCTTACCTTAGAAAGGGTAGATTTTATCACTCAACGGAATCTACACATGCATTTTAGTTCAAGTCAAGTCACCTTTATTTATGTAGCGCTTTAAACAAAAAGGATTGTGTCAAAGCAACTGAACATCATTAATTAGGAAAACAGTGTGTCAATAATGCAAAATGACAGTTAAAGGCAGTTCATCATTGAATTCAGTGATTTCATCTCCGTTCAGATTAAATAGTGTCTGAGCATTAATTTGCAATCAAGTCAACGATATCGTTGTAGATGAAGTGACCCCAACTAAGCAAGCCAGAGGCGACAGTGGCTAGGAACCGAAACTCGATGTGTGACAGAATGGAAGAAAAACCTTGGGAGAAACCAGGCTCAGTTGGGGGGCCAGTTCTCTTCCAGTTCAATTCCAGACTGCAGCAAAGTCAGACTGGGTGTTTTTGCTCCCATGTAAACTCAGACTCAAATTATTTAATTGGGGGTCCAAGGGGTGGTCCAGTTAGGAAATGGACCCTGATTGGTCCTCATGGGGGTCAAAATCTTGGTTTCCATTATCCTTCTGCATGCCTTTTGAATTATTTAATTTGTGACTTGTCAAAGTGACTTATTTTTTGCTCTGAGATCTACTAGTAAAAACAATAATGACATTACGTCAATAATGTCATTGACCCCCTGAGGGTTTTCTGAAGCACCTCCTTTCACTGAATAGTTTAAAATGTCCTGTATCACACCCTGGCATAACCACACAGAAGAGAAGCAGCACAGGTGTTTGTCCATCTGAATCTGACGTTTGACAAATTTAATGTCTTAGTTCGATTTGATCAGTGCTCATGGAGGTCAAAGTTCTCTTGCTTTCTATTATATATGTGCATACATGTGGTAAGTACATCTGTAATTAAAAGTGACATGACTTGCTTAAATTCACATTGTATGACTTTTTGTTCATTTTAAAGTGTTAAACAGACTAATTAAGGTCATAAATTTACACAGGAAGATAAAAACAATCAAACCTGCATTTGATAAATCACAATAGACAGGTTGCTAACTGTATAATTTACAGTAGACAGCCATGTGTTTTGAGATATTGAGATAAACATATTCTTCATGGCCTCTGAACAAATGTGTTACAACAGTCACTTTATTTGCCTGGCAATGCAATAAAAACCCAATGTTTTGTATGTTTGGTTACAGATGCCTCTATACGCAATTTCACTGTTACGACACAGCCTAATAAGACAACAGAAAACTCCAGTATGGGAGGGAAAAACTCAGCCACAACCAGTTACCCAAAAATAACTCCAGGTAAAGTTTCCAGACCTCCAGAAGCAATTTTTAACATCATGTAACATGAAATCATAGCTACAGTACATAATCCAATATTCCAAGTTGAGGAGCTCATATGTTGAGTGTATAAAATGATAGAGTGGGGGGAAACACCCCCCCCCACACACACACACACACACACACCATGAGGACGGTGTATTTTTTTCTGTGAAACTAAAGTTAAATGTGATCAGAAAAGTTATTATAGTATTAGTCACAATGTGACATAAATTATAAACCAAGTATGAAATAAAACATGAAAGGATGCTATCAGTATTTTTACTGTAAATGAAATGTTTGTTGTAGCATCAATTTTTAGCTCAACGCCATCATCTTAAAAACCTTTTCACACTGCGCTTTTACTTCGAGCTATGAAACTTTGCCCCGAAGAACGACTTAGCATCGATTCTGCTGTTAACACTGCGTCAAACATTTTTAGGTGAAATCCATTATGTAGTCTAATCTAGTTTTGTCTTTCTACCAGCAAGTGATGTTCAATTAGATTCAATTCAAGTTTATTTGTATAGCGCTTTTTACGATACAAATCATTACAAAGCAACTTTACAGAAAACTACGTTTCTACAATAGTTAGTAGTAGTTTATGAGTGGTGACTGTCAGTTTATCTGCATATGACAGGATTTTTAAGAAAATGTAATACAAGACGTAGTCAGCCAGACGATGAACATTATAAACAGCAATTATTATATGATGCAGTCACACTTGTAGCAATATTTGTTAGTTCTGTTGTTGATTCAGGGTTAGCATCATCTGGGGTCCTCTGAGGGTCAGCATCATCTCTTCTCAGGTGTTCTGGATCCAGACTGGAGCTTGTGTAAATCCTAGTTCCCAAAACAGAGAAACAAATAGAGACATCATTAGCATAGCTGCTGTTCCAACAAAGTAAAATTAATTAGTTTAACCCAAGCTAAAGAATAAGAATGTTTATTTGATCAGATACAACTGCAGTCACAAATTATGAGATGCATTATTCAAATGCTTGGTGAAAGAGATGTGTTTTTAATCTAGATTTAAACAGAGAGAGTGTGTCTGAACCCCGAACATTATCAGGAATGCTATTCCAGAGTTTGGGAGCCATGTTTCTGAAAGAAAACAGTGTTTGTTATAGGAAAACCTGCAACTTGATGGACAGAACCACACGCTTGTATTTCAGCGTTGCTGTTAATGTTATGGTTATTTTAGCAAATAGTTTGCTCCAGAAATTCAGTTCAACAGCCTTACGTTGAAAAGGGTAGATTTTATCACTCGACGGAATCTACACATGCATTTTAGGTCAAGTCAAGTCAAGTCAAGTCACCTTTATTTATATAGCGCTTTAAACAAAAAGGATTGTGTCAAAGCAACTGAACATCATTAATTAGGAAAACAGTGTGTCAATAATGCAGAATGACAGTTAAAGGCAGTTCATCATTGAATTCAGTGATTTCATCTCCGTTCAGATTAAATAGTGTCTGAGCATTAATTTGCAATCAAGTCAACGATATCGTTGTAGATGAAGTGACCCCAACTAAGCAAGCCAGAGGCGACAGTGGCTAGGAACCGAAACTCGATGTGTGACAGAATGGAAGAAAAACCTTGGGAGAAACCAGGCTCAGTTGGGGGGCCAGTTCTCTTCCAGTTCAATTCCAGACTGCAGCAAAGTCAGATTGGGTGTTCTTGCTCTGTCCAAGCAATAAATTCATGTCTTTGAATATGTTTATATCATTTTTCAACCAATCAGTTAATGTCAAAGTGACCCATTTCAGGAGCTGACAATTAAAAAATAATCAGTCAAATACATCGTTATATTTAGAGGTAAATCTGCATATTATAATAAAGCCATTCTAACATCCTGTGTTTCTGCTGCTTCGTCAAAGTCTAATATAATTTAGTGTGATGGCAACATGTTGCCATGTAGTAAGACAACATCTGTGTTACAAACTGTATTTGCTATTGTAGGAATACCGATGCAACATTGCTGTAACACAAACGAATACAGATTAAGTAAAATGAAAGATGTAAACCCAGACTCAAATTAGTTAATTGGCGGTCCAAGGGGGGGGGGGGGGGGGGGGGGTAACATCATTTTACAATATTTACCTATGTAATTCAATTTTGGTGAACCACCATTTTAAAAACTCTGGGGGACCTAAATATTACTGAATCCCAGGAATGGCCCATATAAATCTGAGCGTCTCCTCACAGAAGAGACTGAGCACTGTTTGTGCAGAGATTGTACAGTTAGGAAATGCCCCCTGATTGGTCCTCATTGGGGTCAAAATCTTGGTTTCCATTATCCTTCTGCATGCATTTTGTATTATTTAATTTGTGACTTGTCAAAGTGACTTATTTTTTGCTCTGAGATCTACTAGTAAAAACAATAATGATATTAGGTCAATAATGTCATTGACCCCCTGAGGGTTTTCTGAAGCACCTCCTTTCACTGAATAGTTTAAAATATCCTGTATCACACCCTGGCATAACCACACAGAAGAGAAGCAGCACAGGTGTTTGTCCATCTGATTCTGACGTTTGACAAATTTAAAGTCTTAGTTCGATTTGATCAGTGCTCATGGAGCTCAAAGTTCTCTTGCTTTCTATTATATATGTGCATACATGTGGTAAGTACATCTGTAATTAAAAGTGATATGACTTGCTTAAATTCACATTGTATGACTTTTTGTTCAGTTTAAAGTGTGAAACAGACTAATTAAGTTGATAAATTTACACAGGAAGATAAAAACAAACAAACCTGCATTTGATAAATTACAATAGACAGGTTGCTAACTGTACAATTTACAGTAGACGGCCATGTGTTTTGAGATATTGAGATAAACATATTCTTCATGGCCTCTGAGCAAATGTGTTACAACAGTCACCTTTATTTGCCTGGCTCTGCAATAAAAACCCAATTTTATGTATGTTTGGTTACAGATCCCTCTATACGCAATTTCACTGTTACGACACAGCCTAATAAGACAACAGAAAACTCCAGTACTGGATGGAAAAACTCTTCAGAAAAAGCAGCCACAACCAGTTACCCAAAAATAACTCCAGGTAAAGTTTCCAGACCTGCAGAAGCAATTTTTAACATCATGTAACATGAAATCATAACTACAGTACATAATCCAATATTCCAAGTTGAGGAGCTCATATGTTGAGTGTATAAAATGATAGAGTGGGGGGAAACACCCCCCCCCCACACACACACACACACCATGAGGACGGTGTATTTTTTTCTGTGAAACTAAAGTTCAATGTGATCAGAAAAGTTATTATAGTTTTAGTCACAATGTGACATAAATTATAAACCAAGTATGAAATAAAACATGAAAGGATGCTATCAATATTTTTACTGTAAATGAAATGTTTGTTGTAGCATAAATTTGTTTAGCTCAACACCATCATCTTAAAAACCTTTTCACACTGCGCTTTTACTTCGAGCTATGAAACTTTGCCCCGAAGAACGACTTAGCATCGATTCTGCTGTTAACACTGCGTCAAACAGTTTTAGGTGAAATCCATTATGTAGCCTAATCTAGTTTTGTCTTTCTACCAGCCAGTGATGTTCAATTCAATTCAATTCAGGTTTATTTGTATAGCGATTTTTACGATACAAATCATTACAAAGCAACTTTACAGAAAACTAAGTTTCTACAATATTTAGTAGTAGTTTATGAGTGGTGACTGTCAGTTTATCTGCATATGACAGGATTTTTCTGAAAATTAATACAAGACGTGGTCAGCCAGACGATGAACATTATTAACAGCAATTATTATATGATGCAGTCACACTTGTAGCAATATTTGTTAGTTCTGTTGTTGATTCAGGGTTAGCATCATCTGGGGTCCTCTGAGGGTCAGCATCATCTCTTCTCAGATGTTCTGGATCCAGACTGGAGCTTGTGTAAATCCTAGTTCCCAAAACAGAGAAACAAATAGAGACATCATTAGCGTAGCTGCTGTTCCAACAAAGTAAAATTAATTAGTTTAACCCAAGCTAAAGAATAAGAATGTGCATTTGATCAGATACAACTGCAGTCACAAATTAAGAGACGCATTATTCAAATGCTTGGTGAAAGAGATGCGTTTTTAATCTAGATTTAAACAGAGAGAGTGTGTCTGAACCCCGAACATTATCAGGAATGCTATTCCAGAGTTTGGGAGCCATGTTTCTGAAAGAAAACAGTGTTTGTTATAGGAAAACGTGCACTTGATGGACCGAACCGCACGCTTGTATTTCAGCGTTGCTGTTAATGTTATGGTTATTTTAGCAAATAGTTTGTTCCATAAATTCAGTTCAACAGCCTTACGTTGAAAAGGGTAGATTTTATCACTCAACGGAATCTACACATGCATTTTAGGTCAAGTCAAATCACCTTTATTTATGTAGTGCTTTAAACAAAAAGGATTGTGGGCGTTATATTTATTGTGTTTCTGCTGCTTCGTCAAAGTCTAATATAATTTAGTGTGATGGCAACATGTTGCCATGTAGTAAGACAACATCTGTGTTACAAACTGTATTTGCTATTGTAGGAATACCGATGCAACATTGCTGTCATACAAACCAATAAGAATAAGTAAAATGAAAGATGTAAACCCAGACTCAAATTAGTTAATTGACAGTCCAAGGGGGGATAACATCATTTTACAATATTTACCTATGTAATTCAATTTGGTGAACCACCATTTTAAAAACTCTGGGGGACTTAAATATTACTCAATCCCAGGAATGGCCCATATAAATCTGAGCGTCTCCTCACAGAAGAGAATGAGCACTGTTTGTGCAGAGATTGTACAGTTATGAAATGGCCCCTGATTGGTCCTCATGGGAGTCAAAATCTTGGTTTCCATTATCCTTCTGCATGCATTTTGTATTATTTAATTTGTGACTTGTCAAAGTGACTTATTTTTTGCTCTGAGATCTACTAGTAAAAACAATAATGACATTACGTCAATAATGTCATTGACCCCCTGAGGGTTTTCTGAAGCACCTCCTTTCACTGAATAGTTTAAAATGTCCTGTATCACACCCTGGCATAACCACACAGAAGAGAAGCAGCACAGGTGTTTGTCCATCTGATTCTGACGTTTGACAAATTTAAAGTCTTAGTTCGATTTGATCAGTGCTCATGGAGGTCAAAGTTCTCTTGCTTTCTATTATATATGTGCATACATGTGGTAAGTACAACTGTAATTAAAAGTGATATGATTTTCATGGCTTGTTCATTTGCTTTAATTCACATTATATGACTTTTTGTTCATTTTAAAGTGTGAAACAGACTAATTAAGTTTTTAAATTTGCACAGGAAGATAAAAACAATCAAACCTGCATTTGATAAATCACAATAGACAGGTTGCTAACTGTATAATTTACAGTAGACGGCCCTGTGTTTTGAGATATTGAGATAAACATATTCTTCATGGTCTCTGAGCAAATGTGTTACAACTGCCGCCTTTATTTGCCTGGCAATGAAATAAAAACCCAATGTTTTGTATAATAATAATAATAATAATAATAATAATAATAATAATAATTCCTTACATTTATATAGCACTTTTCTAGACACTCAAAGCGCTTGTATGTTTGGTTACAGATGCCTCTGAACTCAATTTCACTGTTACGACACAGCCTAATAAGACAACAGAAAACTCCAGTACGGGATGGAAAAACTCTTCAGAAAAAGCAACCACAACCAGTTACCCAAAAATAACTCCAGGTAAAGTTTCCAGACTATATTCCAAATTGAGGAGCTCATTTGTTGAGTGTATAAAATGGTAGAGTGGGGGGGAAAAGATGACAGGAATGTTAAGAAAAATGTATACAAGACGTAGTCAGCCAGACGATGAACATTATTAACAGCAATTATTATATGATGCAGTCACACTTGTAGCAATATTTGTTAGTTCTGTTGTTGATTCAGGGTTAGCATCATCTGGGGTCCTCTGAGGGTCAGCATCATCTCTTCTCAGATGTTCTGGATCCAGACTTGAGCTTGTGTAAATCCTAGTTCCCAAAACAGAGAAACAAATAGAGACATCATTAGCATAGCTGCTGTTCCAACAAAGTAAAAATAATTAGTTTAACCTAAGCTAAAGAATAAGAATGTGCATTTGATCAGATACAACTGCAGTCACAAATTAAGAGATGCATTATTCAAATGCTTGGTGAAAGAGATGCGTTTTTAATCTAGATTTAAACAGAGAGAGTGTGTCTGAACCCCGAACATTATCAGGAATGCTATTCCAGAGTTTGGGAGCCATGTTTCTGAAAGAAAACAGTGTTTGTTATAGGAACACCTGCAACTTGATGGAAAGAACCGCACGCTTGTATTTCAGCCTTACTGTTAATGTTATGGTTATTTTAGCAAATAGTTTGCTCCAGAAATTCAGTTCAACAGCCTTACGTTGAAAAGGGTAGATTTTATCACTCAACGGAATCTACACATGCATTTTAGTTCAAGTCAAGTCAAGTCACCTTTATTTATGTAGCTGAACATCATTAATTAGGAAAACAGTGTCTCAATTATGCAAAATGACAGTTAAAGGGCAGTTGATCATTGAATTCAGTGATGTCAACTCAGTTCAGTTTAAATAGTGTTTGTCCATTAATTTGCAATCAAGTCAACGATATCGCTATAAATGAAGTGACCCCAACTAAGCAAGCTAGAGGCGACGGCGCCTGAAATAGCCCTGATTGGTCCTCACTGGGGTCAAAATCTTGGTTTCCATTATCCTTCTGCATGCATTTTGTATTATTTAATTTGTGACTTGTGAAAGTGACTTATTTTTTGCTCTGAGATCTACTAGTAAAAACAATAATGACATTAGGTCAATAATGTCATTGACCCCCTGAGGGTTTTCTGAAGCACCTCCTTTCACTGAATAGTTTAAAATGTCCTGTATCACACCCTGGCATAACCACACAGAAGAGAAGCAGCACAGGTGTTTGTCCATCTGATTCTGACATTTGACAAATTTAAAGTCTTAGTTCGATTTGATCAGTGCTCATGGAGCTCAAAGTTCTCTTGCTTTCTATTATATATGTGCATACATGTGGTAAGTACATCTTTAATTAAAAGTGATATGACTTTCATGACTTGTTCATTTGCTTTAATTCACATTGTATGACTTTTTGTTCGTTTTAAAGTCTGAGACTAATTAAGTTTTTAAATTTACACAGTAAGATAAAAACAATCAAACATGCATTTGATAAATCACAATAGACAGGTTGCTAACTGTACTATTTACAGTAGATGGCCATGTGTTTTGAGATATTGAGATAAACATATTTTTCATGGCCTCTGAACAAATGTGTTACAACAGTCACCTTTATTTGCCTGGCAATGAAATAAAAACCCAATGTTTTGTATGTTTGGTTACAGATGCCTCTATACGCAATTTCACTGTTACGACACAGCCTAATAAGACAACAGAAAACTCCAGTACGGGATGGAAAAACTCTTCAGAAGAAGCAGCCACAACCAGTTACCCAAAAATAACTCCAGGTAAAGTTTCCAGACCTCCAGAAGCAGTTTGTATCATCTTGTAACATGAAATCATAACTACAGTTAATAATCCAATGCTCCAAGTTGAGGAGCTCATATGTTGAGTGTATACAATGATAGTGTGTGTGAATGTCACTTGTTTGTCTTGTGAGTCTTATTTACTGTTGTCTGTCCAGTTAAAGCTCCAAGTCATGTCGAAGAGCAAGGTGAAATCTAAACATATTGAAGGCGAATCCAGATCGCGTTATAGGTTTTGTGTTCCTCCCTGCCAACGATATATAATGAGCTGGGATACACACAGCCTATGCGTGGTCTGCCTGGGAGCGAAGAATGCTGAGTCGGCCCTCGACTGTCCGTGAGAGAATGTTGGTGCGGCTGCTTCGTTCCGGGAGGGCCCTCTTCGAGGAGGTGGCCTTTGCCAGCGTTCAGCACGGTGCTGGTCCCGCTTCTGTCGAGGCAGAACGGCGGCTGCACTCATGGGGTTCGCAAGTGGATTTGGTGGAGGAAATGGAGACGGGCCCTATCTCCTTCCACTTCCGCCCAGTTCTGGCGCCCAATCTCTGGAGTCGGAAGCACGCTCTGCGGCTCCTTCCACCCAGGGAGAGGGATCGACACTCCACCTCTCTTCCTCCGAGGAGGTAGATGTGGAGTCTGTCGACAGGGATTCGCCACCCCACTCGCCACAGTATGAGGAGCTCTTGGAGGTGGTGACTCGCGCGGTGGCCAAATTGAGTATTGATTGGCCCGCTGAGAAAACAACTGAACCGCAGCGAAGCAAGCTCGATGATCGCTTCCTGCGCGAGAGTCAACCACCTCCTAGCCGGGGCCTTCCATTCTTTCCCGACCGGCATGAAGAGATAGCCAGGTTGTGGAAACACCCATTTTCAGCCCGCCTCTACATCCCCTCATCTGATTATTATGGCAACGTGGTGGGGATGGGAGAGCACGGCTATAGAGCGATGCCCCTGGTGGAACAGACACTCGCGAGCTATCTGTCCCCCGGTGCTGCATCATCTCTGAAGGCCCCGGCATGTGTTTTGAAATATTAAGATAAACATTTTCTTCATGGCCTCTGAGCAAATGTGTTACAACAGCCACCTTTATGTGCCTGGCTATGCAATAAAAACCCAATGTTTTGTATGTTTGGTAACAGATGCCTCTGATACATCATTATATTTAGAGGTAAATTTGCATATTGCTACGGCTGCTTCTGTGTAATGAAGGCGCATGAGGAAGAAGATTTACAAAAGGGGTTCTTTTAATGATTGCGGGAGAGTAAGGGCACATCCAACATAAAAGATTCAGAGTCAGAGCAACTGAGGACGGAGGTGGAGCCGGAGGGAAGGAGGAGCCTGACAGAGCCAGAGGGATGCAAAGATGAGGCAAAGCTATAGGAGTGGAGTCCCGAGGTGGCGGATGGTCGATGACTGACCTAGGTGGAGCCGGAGGGACTAGGGAGCCCAGTGGAGCTGGTGGGATGACGGGCCACGGTGAAGACGAGGGAGCAGGGTGCCAAGGGAGAGCCACAGGGTCGAAGGACCGAGGTGGAGTCCAGGGCTCGGAGGCTGGAGGCAGAGACAGGGAATCCACACCCCAAAGCGGAGCTGGAGACTGGAAGTCCCGCTGCGAACCATCACACCCAGATGGTGCCGACTGAGGGTGAGCTGTGGGACTGACTGGCACCAGCGGAGATGAGGTCGAGGAACTGGCTGGTCTAGGAGGAGATGATGGAGGGAGGCCGAGAGGAAACATAGGAGAATCAGGGCTGGACAGAGCCGGCAGAGAAACAGGAGATATGGGGCTGGATTGAACCAGAGGAAGTGGAGCAGAGGAACAGACTGGTCTAGGAGGAGGTGGGAGTGGGAAGCTGGGAGGGAATACAGGAGGATCAGGGCTGCCAGCGGAGAAACAGGAAATTCAGGATTTACCTCCACAAACCAGTCTATAAGGTCCATTAATTCCTCCATTTAATTCACAGAAACCGAATGCAGCTCACCCTCAGTCGCAGTAGTGTGGGCAGGGCTTTCCTCCATGCCCTCGATCTCCACCAATAATCCCACGACGCACGGTGTTGCCGGCTCACACACCTGGTCAGTCGTGCTCTCGAGTCCTTGCTCTCCGACAGTGATTGGCTCGGGCTCTGCGGCTACGGCGGGCTCTGGCTTTCACTCCGTGCAGCGGGATAGCAGCTGGCTGGTCCCTGGTTTGGGAGTGGGGCTGGAGATATCCTCTTCAGCGGTGCAGATGGTAAATGAAGATCCATTTTTCTCCTGCACCCATTCCACGAAAGCGGCAAAATATTCTCTGGGACCGTTTGCTGGCAGGCGTGCCTTACACCGCTCGCTCAGGCCGGTGTAATAAAAGTTAATGAGTGAGCAGTCAGGGAAGTGGTTAAGGCACGCCAGATCGAGAAAGTCCCTGGTATGGTCCTCCAATCAACGGTCCAGTTGCTCCAGACACAGGAGTTGGACTGCTGGTAAGGCCATTCCGGGAAAGGGAGGAAAACAAAACAAAAAGAAAGAAAACCGCCGCTAAATTAACTGTTTGGTCCGTGATTCTGTTACGGTTGCTGCTGTGTAATGACAGCGCACGAGGAAGAAGATATACAAAAGGTTTTTTTTTTAATGATCACGGGAGAGTGATCCACATCCAACATAATACTTTACAATAAAATAACTACATCAACTAAAAAGTCAGGGTATTTAAACACGAGGGAAGTAATCAGGTAAATGGAGACAGGTGGGGATTAATCAAATAACCAAACAAGAACAGGAAAATAATGTACTAAGACAACATCTGTGTTACAAACTGTATTGCTATTGTAGGAATACTGATGCAACATTGCTGTAAAACAAACCAATACAGATTTAGTAAAATGAAAGATGTAAACCAGAATCAAATTAGTTAATTGGCGGTCAAGGGGGGATAACATTATTTTACTATATTTACCGATGTAATTCATTTTGGTAAACCACCATTTTAAAAACTCTGGGGGACTTAAATATTACTGAATCCCAGGAATGGGCCCATATAAATCTGAGCATCTCCTCACAGAAGAGACTGAGCAATGTTTGTGCAGCGATTGTACAGTTAGGAAATGGCCCCTGATAGGTCCTCATGGGGGTCAAAATCTTGGTTTCTATTATCTTTCTGCATGCATCTTGTATTATTTAATTATTTAAATATTATTTATAAAAAAAAAATTACTTATTTTTTGCTCTGAGATCTGCTAGTAAAATCAATAACCACACAGAAGAGACGCGGCACAGGTGTTTGTCCATCTGATTCTGACGTTTGACAAATTTAAAGTCTTAGTTAGTTCGATTTGATCAGTGCTCATGGAGCTCAAAGTTCTCTTGCTTTCTATTATATATGTGCATACATTTGGTAAGTACATCTGTAATTAAAAGTGATATGACTTTCATGGCTTGTTAATTTGCTTTAATTCACATTGTATGACTTTTTGTTCATTTTAAAGTGTAAGACTAAGTGTTTAAATTTACACAGGAAAATAAAAACAATCACACCTGGATTTGATAAATTACAATAGACAGGTTGCTAACCGTACTATTTACAGTAGATGGCCATGTGTTTTGAGTTATTAATATAAACATATTCTTCATGGCCTCTGTGCAAATGTGTTACAACAGTCATCTTTATTTGCCTGGCAATGCAATAAAAACCTAATGTTTTGTATGTTTGGTTACAGATGCCTTTATACGCAATTTCACTGTTACGACACAGCCTAATAAGACAATAGAAAACTCCAGTACAGGAGGGAAAAACTCTTCAGAAAAAGCAGTCACAACCAGTTACCCCAAAATAACTCCAGGTAAAGTTTCCAGACCTCCAGAAGCAATTTGTAACATCATGTAACATGAAATCATAACTACAGTTCATAATCCAATATTCCAAGTTGAGGAGCACACACACACACACAGACACACACATACCATGAGGACTGTGCATTTTTTTTCTGTGAAACTAAAGTTAAATGTGATCAGAATGGTTGTTATAGTTTTAGTGACCATATGACATAAATTATAAACAAAGTATGAAAAAACATGAAAGGATGCTATCAGTATTTTTACTGTAAATTAAATGTTTGTTGTAGCATGAATTGTTTAGCTCAAGACCATCTTAAAAACCTTTTCACACTTCACTTTTACTTTGAGCTATGAAAATTTCCCCCGGAGAAGGACTTAGCATCGATTCTGCAGTTAACACCGTGTCAAACAGTTTTAGGTGAAATCCATTATGTATCCTAATCTAGTTTTATCTTTCTACCAGCCAGTGATGTTCAATTCAATTCACGTTTATTTGTATAGCGCTTTTTTATGATACAAATCATTGCAAAGCACCTTTATGGAAAATTATGTTTCTACAATATTTAGTAGTAGCTTATTAGTGTTGACTGTCAGTTTGTGTGCATATGATAGGATTTTTCATAAAATGAAATACAAGATGTAGTCAGCCAGACGATGAACATTATTATCAGCAATTATTATATGATACAGTCACACTTGTAGCAATATTTGTTAGTTCTTTTTGTTGAGTCAGGGTTAGCATCATCTGCATAAATACATAGCATAAATCCTAGTTACCAAAACAGAGAAACAAATAGAGACATCATTAGCATAGCTGCTGTTCCAACAAAGTAAAATTAATTAGTTTAACCCAAGCTAAAGAATAAGAATGTGCATTTGATCAGATACAACTGCAGTCACAAATTATTATATGCATTATCAGGGACGCTTTTCCAGAGTTTGGGAGCCATGTTTCTGAAAGAAAACAGTGTTTGTTATAGGAACACATGCAACTTGATGGACAAAACCGCACATTTGTATTTCAGCGTTGCTACTAATGTTATGGATATTTTAGCAAATAATTTGCTCCAGAAATTCAGTTCAACAGCCTTACGTTGAAAAGGGTAGATTTTATCACTCGGTGGAATCTACACATGCATTTTAGGTTAAGGCAAGTCAAGTCACCTTTATTTATATATTAATTCTTTTAATGATTGATGGAGAGTAAGGGCACATCCAACATAAAACATTACTACATCGATCACGGATGAGGAGGAACTAAAAAGACAGGGTATTTAAACACGAGGGAAGTAATCAGGTAAATGGAGACAGGTGGGGATTAATCAAATAACCAAACAAGAACAGGAAAATAACCAAATAAGGAAACTCAAAGAACATGAATGTAACAGTTTGCCCCCTCCTGGAACGGTGTGTCCTCGCACCGAAAGAGGAATACCAGCGGAGGGAGGGTGGGGGTTTTGGAGGCGGGCGTGGGGCAGGCAATGGAGAGGACCCAGGGTGGAGTAGGAGGGAGGAGCCAAGGAGGAGCCCGGAGCAGGAAGAGCCAGACGGTGCTCCAGAGACCAGGATGACGATCCAAGGTTGAGTTGACAGTGGGAGGTGCCATGGTGGAGGAGGAGCCAAAGAAGCCAGGGGGCCGACAGATGGAGACTGTGCTGGTGGGTGAGGAGCCCATGATGGAGCGGAGCAGTCGCAGAGCCAGGGTGACGCAGAGGGTCCGGAAGTCCAAGGCAGCGCTGAAGGCACCGGCGACCAAGGCGGAAAGGGGTCCAGAAACCCACTGTGGAGCTGGAGCGACTGAAGACTGAGGTGGAGCTGGAGGGAAGGAGGAGCCTGACAGAGCTGGAGGGATGGAAAGATGAGGCGAAGCCATAAGAGTGGAGTGCCAAGGCGGCGGATGGCCGATGACTGACCAAGGTGGAGCCGGAGGGACTAGGGAGCCCAGTGGAGCTGGTGGGATAATGGGCCACGGTGAAGATGAGGGAGCAGGGTGCCAAGTCGGAGTCGCAGGATCGAAGGACCGAGGTGGAGTCCAGGGACTCGGAGGCTGGAGGCAGAGACAGGGAATCCACACGCCAAGGCAGAGCTGGAGACTGGAAGTCCCTCTGCTAACCATCGCACCCAGATGGCACTCACTGAGGGTGAGCTGCGGGACTGACTGGCACCAGCGGAGATGAGGTAGAGGAACTGGCTGGTCTAGGAGGAGATGAGAGAGGGAGGCCGGGAGGAAACATAGGAGAATAAGGGCTGGACAGAGCCAGCAGAGAAACAGGAGATACGGGACTGGATTGAACCAGCGGAAGTGGATCAGAGGAACAGACTGGTCTAGGAGGAGGTGGGAAGCTGGGAGGGAATACAGGAGGATCAGGGCTGCCAGTGGAGAAACAGGGAATTCAGGATTTACCTCCACAAACCAGTCTATAAGGTCCATTAATTCCTCCATATAATTTACAGAAACCGAATGCAGCTCACCCTCAGTCGCAGGAGTGTGGGCACGAAAGCTGCAAACTATTCTCTGGGACCGTTCGCTGGCAGGCGTGCCTTACACCACTCGCTCAGGCAGGTGTAATAAAAGTTACAGCGCGAGCAGTTGGGGAAGTGGGTAGGGCACACCAGATTGAGAAAGTCCCTGGTGTGGTCCTCCAGTGAACGGTCCGACTGCTCCAGGCACAGGAGTTGGACTGCTGGTAAGGCCATTCCGGGAGAGAGAGGAAAACAAAACAAAAAGAAAGAAAACCGCTGCTAAATAAACTGTTTGGTCTGTGATTCTGTTACGTCTGCTGGTGTGTAATGACAGCGCACAAGGAAGAAGATATACAAAAGGGGTTCTTATAATGATCACGGGAGAGTAAGGGCACATCCAACATAATACATTACAATACATTCCTACATCAATCACAGACAAGGAGGAACTAAAAAGAAGTAATCAGATAAATGGAGACAGGTGGGGATTAATCAAATAACCAAAAAAGAACAGGAAAATAACCAAATAAGGAAACTCAAAGTCCATGAATGTAACACATATTATAATAAAGGCATTCTAACATCCTGTGTTTCTGCTGCTTCGTCAAAGTCTAATTTAATTTAGTGTGATGGCAACATGTTACCATGTAATAAGACAACATCTGTATTACAAACTGTATTGCTATTGTAGGAATACCGATGCAACATTGCTGTAATACAAATGAATATAGATTAAAGGGGGGGTGAAATGCTATTTCATGCATACTGAGTTTTTTACTCTGTTAAAGAGTTGGATTCCCATGCTAAACATGGACAAAGTTTCAAAAATTAAGTTGTACGTTTGAAGGAGTATTTTTGTTCCCAAAATACTCCTTCCGGTTTGTCACAAGTTTCGGAAAGTTTTTTTCGAGTATGGCTCTGTGTGACATTAGATGGAGCGGAATTTCCTTATATGGGTCCTAAGGGCACATCTGCCGGAAGAGCGCGCGCTCCCGTATAGCAGAGCACTGAGAGGCTGAGCACAGACATTCACTGATCAGATCGAGAGCGTCGCGAAAAGTCACAAAAGAAGTGTGTTTTTGGTTGCCAGGGCAAGACAACCCTGCACAGATTACCAAAAAAAAAAAAACAGCATTAAGGGACCAGTGGATGGAGTTTATTTTTACAGAGCATCAATGGAGTTGTGCAAGTGTTTTTGTTTGTTCCCTGCATTTCGAAGATGCTTGTTTTATAAACAAGGCCCAGTTTGACGATGGATTTGCATATCGTTTATTTCTTAAGGATGATGCAATCCCAACGAAAAAGGGTCACGATCCTGTGTTGGAACCGCAGGCGGTGAGTAAAACTGCTTAAAATATCTCTGCCTCCTTGTTAGTGCGTCTGCGTCCCATGCCGGAGACCCGGGTTCGAGCCCCGCTCAGAGCGAGTCGTTGCTGCTGCTGCCCTCGTTCAGCTTCAGCCTCGGGATCTGATTCTGGATCATAAATAAACGGCTGAATCTGACTGTTAGCCATGGTTTGTTTTGGATGATGGTTTTTTTTCCTCATGGTAATGTCACAACTTCCAAACGCTCTCAACGCAAAAGCCTACTGGCGCTTGTGATTCTTTAGCTCCGCCCACACGTCACGCCTCCAGCTGGTCGTGTTTTTCCGGGAAAAATCGGTACAGACTATCTTTCTCTTATGAATATAATAAAACTAAAGACTTTTTGGAGTTATGAAGGATGCAGTACTACTCTATAGGTACTCAAGATTAACAGGATATTGAGTGAAAACGAGCATTTCATCCCCCCCCCTTTAAGTAAAATGAAATATGTAAACCCAGACTCAAATTATTTAATTGGGGGTCCAAGGGGTGGTCCAGTTAGGAAATGGACCCTGATTGGTCCTCATGGGGGTCAAAATCTTGGTTTCCATTATCCTTCTGCATGCATTTTGTATTATTTAATTTGTGACTTGTCAAAGTGACTTATTTTTTGCTCTAAGATCTACTAGTAAAAACAATAATGACATTACGTCAATAATGTCATTGACCCCCTGAGGGTTTTCTGAAGCACCTTCTTTCACTGAATAGTTTAAAATGTCCTGTATCACACCCTGGCATAACCACACAGAAGAGAAGCAGCACAGGTGTTTGTCCATCTGATTCTGACGTTTGACAAATTTAAAGTCTTAGTTCGATTTGATCAGTGCTCATGGAGGTCAAATTTCTCTTGCTTTCTATTGTATATGTGCATACATGTGGTAAGTACATCTGTAATTAAAAGTGATATGACTTTCATGGCTTGTTAATTTGCTTTAATTCACATTGTATGACTTTTTGTTCATTTTAAAGTGTTAAATAAACGAATTAAGTTTTTAAATTTACACAGTAAGATAAAAACAATCAAACCTGCATTTGATAAATTACAATAGACAGGTTGCTAACTGTAAAATTTACAGTAGACAGCCCTGTGTTTTGAAATATTAAGATAAACATATTCTTCATGGCCTCTGAACAAATGTGTTACAACAGTCACCTTTATTTGCCTGCCAATGCAATAAAAACCCAATGTTTTGTATGTTTGGTTACAGATGCCTCTATACGCAATTTCACTGTTACGACACAGCCTAATAAGACAACAGAAAACTCCAGTACGGGATGGAAAAACTCTTCAGAAAAAGCAGCCACAACCAGTTACCCAAAAATAACTCCAGGTAAAGTTTCCAGACCTCCAGAAGCAATTTTTAACATCATGTAACATGAAATCATAGCTACAGTACATAATCCAATATTCCAAGTTGAGGAGCTCATATGTTGAGTGTATAAAATGATATACAGTGTGATATACAAATGTGTCGTCCTAGTTTTTGATACGCGACGCGCCAATGCACGCAATACTATGCGTTGTCGGTGGGGGCGACATTGCAAGTATTGTACAATAATTCAAGTATATTGTGTTTACAGAAGAAGAAGGTCTGAATACAATGGCGGGCGAAGATGAAAAATTATGCGAACTTATACGTATTCATCCACATTTATCTCTGCATTGCCTTTGTTGCCACCGATGTAAAATCAGCAACAGAATACACTCCTCTTCAGTTGCCATTGTGATTAGAATATCATGTGACCCGACTCTACTAATATCACCCGACTCTACTACCCCCTGTTGCGTGAGCGGTGTATTGCATACACGCATCGCCCGTGACGCTTGTGTCCACTGTTTAGACTATGAAAGGGAGCGCGTCGCTCACGTTGCTTGCTCGCATTGCTTGCTCGCGTTTCTCGTGTTGACTATGAAACGGCCCTTAGTCACAATGTGACATAAATTATAAACCAAGTATGACATAAAACATGAAAGGATGCTATCAGTATTTTTACTGTAAATGAAATGTTTGTTGTAGCATGAATTGTTTAGCTCAACACCATCATCTTAAAAACCTTTTCACACTGCGCTTTTACTTCGAGCTATGAAACTTTGCCCCGAAGAACGACTTAGCATCGATTCTGCAGTTAACACTGCGTCAAATTTTTTTAGGTGAAATCCATTATGTAGCCTAATCTAGTTTTGTCTTTCTACTAGCCAGTGATGTTCAATTCGATTCCATTCATTTCAATTCAAGTTTATTTGTATAGCGCTTTTTACGATACAAATCATTACAAAGCAACTTTACAGAAAACTACGTTTCTGCAATATTTAGTAGTAGCTTATAAGTAGTGACTGTCAGTTTATCTGCATATGACAGGATTTTTAAGAAAAATTAATACAAGACGTAGTCAGCCAGACGATGAACATTATTAACAGCAATTATTATATGATGCAGTCACACTTGTAGCAATATTTGTTAGTTCTGTTGTTGATTCAGGTTTAGCATCATCTGGGGTCCTCTGAGGGTCAGCAACATCTCTTCTCAGGTGTTCTGGATCCAGACTGGAGCTTGTGTAAATCCTAGTTCCCAAAACAGAGAAACAAATAGAGACATCATTAGCGTAGCTGCTGTTCAGTAAAATTAATTAGTTTCACCCAAGCTAAAGAATAAGAATGTGCATTTGATCAGATACAACTGCAGTCACAAATTATGATATTAATTATTCAATTGATTGGCGAAAAAGATGTGTTTTTAATCTAGATTTAAACAGAGAGCGTGTCTGAACCCCGAACATTATCAGGAACGCTATACCATAGTTTGGGAGCCATGTTTCTGAAAGAAAACAGTGTTTGTTATAGGAACACATGCAACTTGATGGACAGAACCGCACGCTTGTATTTCAGCGTTACTGTTAATGTTATGGTTATTTTAGCAAATAGTTTGCTCCATAAATTCAGTTCAACAGCCTTACGTTGAAAAGGGTAGATTTTATCACTCGATGGAATCTACACATGCATTTTAGGTCAAGTCAAGTCAAGTCACCTTTATTTATATAGCACTTTAAAGAAAAAGGATTGTGTCAAAGCAACTGAACATCATTAATTAGGAAATCAGTGTGTCAATAATGCAAAATGACAATTAAAGGCAGTTCATCATTCAATTCAGTGATATCAGCTCAGTATAGTTTAAATAGTTTCTGTCCAATCATTTGCAATCAAGTCAACGATATCGCTGTAGATGAAGTGACCCCAACCAAGTAAGCCAGAGGAGACGGCGGCAAGGAACCGAAACTCCATCGGTGACAGAATGGAGAAAAAAACCTTTGGAGAAACCAGGCTCTGTTGGGGGGCCAGTTCTCCTCTGACCAGACAAAACCAGTAGTTCAATTCCACGCTGCAGCAAAGTCAGATTGGGTATTCTTGCTCTGTCCAAGCAATAAATTAATGTCTTTGAATGAGTGCATTTCATTCTTCAACCAATCAGTTAATGTCAGAGCGACCCATTTCAGGAGCTGACAATAAAAAAAAGAACATCCAAGGCTATAGAAATACATCATTATATTTAGAAGTAAATTTTATTATAATAAAGACATTCTAACATCCTGTGTTTCAGCTGCTTCTAGTCTAATATAATTTAGTGTGATGGCAACATGGAAGACAACATCTGTGTTACAAACTGTATTGCTATTGTAAGAATACCGATGCAACATTGCTGCCATACAAACCAATACAGATTTAATAAAATTAAATATGTAAACCACTCTCAAATTAATTACTCGGCAGTCCAGTGTGTGTGTGCGGGCGGGGGGGGGGGGTTGGTGAACCACAATTTTAAAAACTCTGGGGGATTTAAATACTACTGAATCCCATATAAATCTGAGCATCTCCTCACAGAAGAGACTGAGCACTGTTTGTGCAGAGATTGTACATTTGTGAAATGCCCCATGATTGGTCCTCATGGGGGTCAAAATCTTGGTTTCCATTATCCTTCTGCATGCATTTTGTATTATTTAATTTGTGACTTGTCAAAGTGACTTATTTTTTGCTCTGAGATCTACTAGTAAAAACAATAATGACATTACGTCAATAATGTCATTGACCCCCTGAGGGTTTTCTGAAGCACCTCCTTTCACTGAATAGTTTAAAATGTCCTGTATCACACCCTGGCATAACCACACAGAAGAGACGCAGCACAGGTGTTTGTCCATCTGATTCTGACGTTTGACAAATTTAAAGTCTTAGTTCGATTTGATCAGTGCTCATGGAGGTCAAAGTTCTCTTGCTTTCTATTGTATATGTGCATGCATGTGGTAAGTACATCTGCAATTAAAAGTGATATGATTTTCATGGCTTGTTAATTTGCTTTAATTCAAATTGTATGACTTTTTGTTCATTTTAAAGTGTGAAACAGACTAATTAAGTTTTTAAATCTACACAGTAAGATAAAAACAATCAAACCTGCATTTGATAAATTACAATAGACAGGTTGCTAAGTAGACGGCCATGTGTTTTGAGATATTAAGATAAACATATTCTGCATGGCCTCTGAACAAATGTGTTACAACAGTCACCTTTATTTGCCTGGCAGTGCAATAAAAACCCAATGTTTCATTTGGTTACAGATGCCTCTGAACTCAATTCCACTGTTACGACACAGCCTAATAAGACAACAGAAAACTCCAGTACGGGAGGGAAAAACTCTTCAGAAAAAGCAACCACAACCAGTTACCCAAAAATAACTCCAGGTAAAGTTTCCAGATCTCCAGAAGCAATTTGTAACATCATTTACATTTACATTTAATCATTTAGCAGACGCTTTTATCCAAAGCGATTTACAAATGAGAACAATAGAAGCAGTCAGGTCAACAAGAGAACAACAACAGTATACAAGTGCCATGACAAGTCTCAGTTAGTCTAGTACAGAACGCATAGCCAGGTATTTTTTTTTTTTTTTTAGTTAAATGAAAAAGACAAGAAAAGGAAAAGTGCTGGTGTTAGTTGGTTAAGTGCAGGCGAAAAAGATGAGTCTTTAGATGTTTCTTGAAAATGAGTAAAGACTCAGCTGTACGAATTGAGATTGGGAGGTCATTCCACCAGCTGGGCACAGTCCAGGAAAAGGTCCGTGAGAGTGATTTTGAACTTCTTTGGGATGGCACCACAAGGCATCGTTCACTTGCAGAGCGCAAACTTCTGGAGGGCACATAAGATTTAACCAGTGAGTTTAGATAAGTCGGTGCCGTGCCAGTGGTCGTCTTGTAGGCAAGCATCAGTACCTTGAATTTGATGCGAGCAGCTACTGGATCCAGTGTAACCTGATGAGGAGAGGAGTAACATGAGCTTTTTTTGGCTCATTGAAGACAACCCTCGCTGCTGCATTCTGGATCATTTGCAGAGGCTTGACAGTACATGCAGGAAGGCCCATCAGGAAAGCATTACAATAGTCCAGTCTGGAGAGAACAAGAGCTTGGACAAGAAGTTGGGTTGCTTGCTCTGACAGGAAGGGTCTAATCTTCCTAATGTTGTATAAGGCAAACCTGAAGGACCGGGTCGTTGTAGCAATGTGGTCAGTGAAGCTTAACTGATGATCCATAACAACTCCTAGGTTTCTGGCTGTCCTCGAAGGAGTTATGGTTGACGAGCCCAGCTGTATAGAGAAGTTGTGATGAAGCAATGGGTTAGCTGGAATCACCAGGATTTCAGTCTTTGTAAGGTTAAGCTGAAGGTGATGGTCATTCATCCAGCTAGAAATGTCACTCAGACAGGCTGAAATGCGAGCAGCTACCGTCGGGTCATCTGGCTGGAATGAGAAGTAGAGTTGGGTGTCATCAGCGTAGCAATGATAAGAAAAGCCATGCTTCTGAATGACAGATCCTAAAGATGTCATGTAGATGGAGAAGAGAAGTGGTCCAAGTACTGAGCCTTGAGGAACCCCAGCAGCAAGGTGGTGTGACTTTGAAACATCACCCCTCCAAGACACACTGAAGGATCTGTCAGAGAGGTAGGACTTAACCCACAGGAGAGCACTTCCAGAGATGCCCATCTTTCTGAGGGTGGACAGGAGAATCTGGTGATTCTCCTGATGATTCTCATGTAACATGAAATCATAACTACAGTACATAATCCAATATTCCAAGTTAAGGAGCTCATATGTTGAGTGTATAAAATGGTAGAGTCTGGGGAATGATGTTCCATGAGGACTGTGTATTTTTTTCTGTGAAACTAAAGTTAAATGTGATCAGAAAAGTTATTGTAGTTTTATTGACAATGTGACAAATTATAAATCAAGCATGCTATCAGTAGTTTTACTGTAAATGAAATGTTTGTTGTAGCATGAATTATTTAGCTCAACATAATCATCTTAAAAATCTTTTCACACTGCACTTTTACTTCGAGTTATGAAACTTTGCCCCGGAGAAGGACTTAGCATCGATACTGCTGTTAACACCGGGTCAAACATTTTTAGGTGAAATCCATTATGTAGCCTAATCTAGTTCCTCTTCAGGAACTCGAGCTGTGTCAAACAACGCTTTGGGGAACGCGCTTATCATGTGCGACTCTGAATATCGTGTGTAATCAGTCCAATGGAAGAGCGTGACATCACATGCAGGTGACGTAAGCGATCAGGAAGCTATAAAAGCATGTGCAGCACAGCTGGCGTTAGCTTCGCATCTTTCAGCAAGCGCTCTGTGTGTGAATTTCACTTGTCTTGTGAGTCTTATTTACTGTTGTCTGTCCAGTTAGAGCTCCAAGTCATGTCGAAGAGCAAGGCGAAATCTAAACATATTGAAGGCGAATCCAGATCGCATTATAGGTTTTGTGTTCCTCCCTGCCCACGATATATAACGAGCTGGGATACACACATATGGTCTGCCTGGGAGCGAAGCACGCTGAGTCGGCTCTCCACATTCCGCACTGTGAGAGAATTTTGGTGCAGCTGCTTTGTTCTGGGAGGGCCCTCTTCGAGGAGGTGGCCTTTGCCAGCATTCCCGCGGTGCTGGTCCCGCTTCTGCCGAGGCAGAACGGCAGCTGCACTCATGGGGTTCGCAAGTGGATTTGGTGGAGGGAATGGAGACGGGCGAGTCTCTATCTCCTTCCACTTCCGCCAGATCTGGCGCCCAATCTCTGGAGTCGGAAGCACGCTCTGCGGTTCCTTCCACCCAGGGAGAGGGATCATCACTCCGCCTCTCTTCCTCCGAGGAGGTTGATGTGGAGTCTGTCGACAGGGATTCGCCACCCCACTCGCCACAGTATGAGGAGCTTTTGGAGGTGGTGACTTGCGTGGTGGCCAAATTGAGTATTGATTTGCCCGTTGAGAAAACAACTGAACCGCAGCGAAGCAAGCTTGATGAACGCTTCCTGCGCAAGAGTCAACCACCTCCTAGCGGGGGCCTTCCAATCTTTCTTTACCTGCATGAAGAGATCGCCAGGTGGAAACGCCCATTTTCAGCCCACCTCTACATCCCCTCATCTGATTATTATGGCAATGTGGTGGGGATGGGAGAGTATGGCTATAGAGCGATGCCCCGGGTGGAACAGATGCTCGCAAGCTATCTGTCCCCCGGTGCTGCATTTCCCTCCAAACCGCTCAGAACAACATCGGCTTTGGTGGGCGAAGGGTATGCGGCTGCAGGTCTGGCTGGCGCGTGTCTGCACACCATGGCGGTATTACAGGCGTACCAAGCTGACCTGTTGAAAGAGCTAGACGAGGTAGAGGAGATCAAGTCCCATGATATCTCAGAACTTAGAAGGACCACTGATCTCTCCCTCTGCGCCACCAAGGAGACCGCCCGAGCGATTGGGCGGTCCACGACAGCGATGGTGGCTGCAGAGAGGAACTTATGGTTGACCCTGTCTGAAATGAAAGAGCGGGACAGGGTCTGCCTCATGGATGCCCCGATTGAGCCTTCTGGCCTGTTCAGCGACGCATTCAATTCTGTCGTCGACAGGTTTCAGGAGGCCTGCAAACAGGCGGCGGCATTCCATAAGTTCCATCGTCGCTCTCTAGGGGCATCTGGGTGGGAGATGCCCCAGCCGCACCCTAGCTCTTCGTACCACGAGGCCCAAAAACAGAGCGTCGCCTCTCATGCTCCTCTGCGTTGGGAACGAGAGTCTCAGCTCTCGACCGAGGTCTTCTAAGCCCAAGCAAGATCTGAGGGCAGTCATTGAAGCTAAGAAGTCCTCGGCCAAGAAGCCCTGACACCAGAAGCCCACGGTGCCCGTCTCCCCTCAGCGCCCTCTGGGGGCCGATCTGCCAACCCTGCCAGTGTTCCCGGGTGCAGCGCTCCCCAGCAAGCATCGTTCTCAGTATTAGAGCTGTAATCGGGCCTTAAAAGTTAGGCCTGACAGGACCCGAGCCCGACAGGTTTCGGCCCGAGCCCAACAAGTACATTTTGATTGACAGCTTTTTTAAAGCCCGAACCCGTTTACAGCCCGACATTATTCAAATGTGCGCACGCACACAGCTCTTTTGCCTTTTACCAACAATGAGTAATTTATTCATGTTTTAACATAATTTACTCATAACTAACGTAGACTAGACCACTTGGAAGTTGGAATAAAGAAATAAAATAAGTCCTGTGTCACATCGTAACATCTCAGCATTCTAGACATAGGCTCATTTAACCTATAAATAGACCAACGCACCAATAAAAACGAGTCTTTAAAAAAAAAAAAAAATTAAGATAAATTTTAAATTAAGATGGGTATTTGGCAATAACGAAATTAAGATAAAGGCTGCGCCGGATTTGCTTTAGTTAATAAAAGAATAATGCCAACATTAGCGTAAATACTCTGTCAACATTATGCATTTAAGACTCAATGAATATTTAGTTATCATTTGAAAAACCTTTACTCACAGAGATTAGGCTAGGTCTACATGTTTTTGTGGAGGAAAATGAATGAATCCCCTGTATATGTCTTCAGCGCGCTCCTGCGCTCACTGAAGGTGCGTCATTATTCACTCATTATTTTCATTATAAGCATGGTCAAAACTTTTCCACACCTCAGACTTTGCTTTAGTTGCTGGTGCAACCAAAACGTAATCACCAGAGGCAAGCCTCCGTTACACCTGCTCAGCATTCATTTTCGCATCTTTCTCGCGCTAATCAAAACACATCACATGACCGCTCGTTTACCTCGCAAACCGGAGCGCAAGCCCGAGCCCGGCCCGAGCCCGCGTAAGATGATAGAAATTAAGCCCCGTCGGGTTCAGGCAAAGATCTTCAGCTCTACTCAGTATCTTCCACTCGTGCGGCTCGTCACCGCTGTTATTCAAAGGGGTCATTCCGATGATAGTCTGCCCCAGGCAGGGTCTGGTTATGGAACAGGAAGTGGAAACCCTATTAGAGAAGGACGCCATCGAGGTGGTCCCTCCTCAAGACAGGGAGTTCGGGTTCTACAGCCGATATTTCATAGTTCCAAAGAAGGATGGGGTGTTACGTCTGTTTATAGACTTGAGGGTCTTAAATCGTTCAGTTATGAGATTGAAGTTCAAAATGCTCACGATCAAGCATGGTGTAGCTCAGATCAGGTCCGAGGACTGGTTTGTCACAATAGATCTCAAAGATGCATACTTCCACATATACATACTTCCACAACACAGGAAGTTTCTGAGGTTCGCTTTCGTGGGCGAAGTCTACCAATATCGAGTACTTCCCTACAGCCTTGCACTCTCACCCCGCACATTCACAAAATCTGTAGACGCATGCAGGGCATCCGCATTCTCAACTATATCGACAATTGGTTGATTTTAGCTCAGTCAAAGCAGGTTGCGGCTCGACATCGAGATGTCGTTCTCACACATATTTGGGAGCTGGGTTTGAGACTGAACGCCAAGAAGAGTGTACTTTCTCTGGTTCAGAGAACCACCTATGTAGGCGTAGTATGGTATTCGACCGCGATGCAGGCACGATTGTCCCCTGCTCATATCGAGTCGATCCTCATCTCAGTCGAGAGAGTCAAAGAAGGCCAGTCACTCACTGTCAAACAATTTCAAAGATTGTTGGGTCTGATGGCAGCTGCGTCCAACGTGATACCTCTTGGCCTGCTGTACATGAGACCCGTACAGTGGTGGCTCAAGACCAAGGGACTTTCCCCGAGAGGCAATCCACTTCGCACTATCAAGCTCACGCAGCGCTGCCTCCGTGCCTTAGACATGTGGAAGAAACCTTGGTTCTTGAATCAGGGACCGGTGCTGGGAGTTTTTTGTCGCCGTGTAATACTAGCAACGGATGCATCCCTCACTCGCTGGGGTGCAGTCATGAGTGGCCACCCTGCCCGTGGTCTGTTGAGCGGTCGCCATCTGACATGGCATATCAATTGTCTAGAAATGCTAGCAGTTTATCATGCACTGAAGCACTTCCTCCCAGACCTAAGGGGTTCACCATGTGTTGGTGCGCACCGACAACACATCGGTGGTCTCTTACATCAGCCACCAGGGAGGTCTGTGTTCGCGCCTCTTGTCCTTAGATCCTTGTGTGGTCCCAGAGCAAGCTCCTCTCATTAAGTAGTATATATTCCTGGCAAACTAAATATGGGAGCAGACATACTGTCGAGACCCTGCCTCGGCCCGGGGAATGGAGGCTTCACCCCGAGGTGCTGAAGCAGATATGGAGAGTTTTTGGCAGGGCTCAAGTAGACCTTTTTGTGACTCAAGATACATCTCAATGTTCCCTTTGGTTCTCTCTAGTTCATCCAGCTCCTCTGGGACTGGACGCTATGGTACAGACCTGGCCGAGGCTTCTTCTGTACGCCTTTCCCACTATTGCTCTGCTCCCGGGAGTTCTGGCGAGAGTACGCCGGGACGGGGTCCGTCTGTTATTAGTAGCCCCATTCTGGCCGGGCCGAGTATGGTTCGTAGACCTGGTCTCGCTCCTCGACGGCTCTCCATGGGAGATACAGATCAGGACAGACCTACTCTCACAGGTGCAGGGCACAATAATTCACCCTTTACCGGAGTTGTGGAAGCTGTGGGTGTGGCCCCTGAGGGGGCACAACTATTAGCAGCTGGTTTCTCAATCAAGGTTGTTGAGACCCTCCTCCAATCCAGAGCTCCCTCAATGAGGAAACTGTATGCCCTGAGGTGGAAACTCTTCACCTCATGGTGCAAAGACTGCCAGCTAGACCCTCTCTGCAGGGTTGACCCACTCCACGCTGAAGGTTTACGTGGCGGCCATTGCGGCCTACCACACCCTTCTCGATTGCCAGTCTTTGGGAAGACACCCCTTAGTTACACATTTCCTCAGCAGTACGCTGAGGCGGAGACCTCCAGTACAGTCCCGTATTCCCCCGTGGAACGTTTATTTGTATAGCGCTTTTTACGATACAAATCATTACAAAGCAACTTTACAGAAAATTACATTCCTACAATATTTAGTAGTAGCTTATAAGTGGTGACTGTCAGTTTGTGTGCGTATGTAGCGGTTGTTCCTCTGCGTTGTGTTTTATGGATGTTAAATAAAAGGATTGTCCACACAAAGCTGGTTTTTAACTGATGAGGATTTACTTGTAGTGCCTGTGTAGTAAAACAAGCAAACAGACAGGCACTGTTATCTGCAACAGCTCTTAATTATGCCTCTCCTCTCTGATGGCATTGAAGCAAAGAGAAACATACACACACTTTACAACACACATAATATATAGAATATATATAATAATAGTATGAGTAATAAAAATAATAAACTAAGTCATATAATATAATAATACATTCACAAACATGTCCTTCTTATATACCAATAATTCAAAACAGCATTATAGTGTTTCTTGCATACTATTTGACATACCTGTGTAGTAAAACAAGCAAACAGACAGGCACTGTTATCTGCAACAGCTCTTAATTATGCCTGTTAACCACAAAATACATGTTAAGTACCCCAGGCAATTAACCACAGATCACACAATGAATGCAATATACAATATATATAAAATATATCTCCTAAGTGTACAAAATACAAAATATATTAAAGACTAAAACATATATTTAATATTGTTTACAAAATATAATTATACATATACATCTTTTTAATTAAACATCTCGATCTATTATTTATCAATTTCTATTCATTTATATATATATAAATATTCCTTAATTGCGATGTTAGCCGCATAGCCGCTAACATATGCTTCACACACGCAACGCACACACTTTGCCGCCATCTCACGCAATGCACTATTCACCAGTAAAGAGCACTCAAATGAACTACATTTACCAAGTTAATAACACAAACTAATGGTCAAATATAACATTACCCAGAATACTTTCTCGTATTGGCCACACAGACATGACATGAACACTTATAACACATTTTAACATTTAATGAACGGAGCTCATGAAAATCGTACCTCTCCTCTCTGATGGCATTGAAGCAAAGAGGACGAACTTCCGATTGCGCTGCGTTTTGAACGCCTTACCTACGTATGACATCAGCCGACGTACATACTATATTCAATAAAAGCACGCAACATTTTCAAAATAAAATGCCCCAAAACAATTAATAATAAAAACAAATTATATATATATATATATATATATATATATATAAAATGAATTATAATCTGGTGTAACAACATATCCCTGCTACACGTATGACATGATTTTTCAGGAAAATTAATACAAGACGTGGTCAGCCAGACGATGAACATTATTAACAGCAATTATTATATGATGCAGTCACACTTGTAGCAATATTTGTTCGTTCTGTTTGTTTATTCAGGGTTAGCATCTTCTGGGGTCCTCTGAGGGTCAGCATCATCTCTTCTCAGATGTTCTGGATCCAGACTGGAGCTTGTGTAAATCCTAGTTACCAAAACAGAGAAACAGATAGAGACATCATTAGCATAGCCGCTGTTCCAACAAAGTAAAATTAATTAGTTTAACCCAAGCTAAAGAATAAGAATGCGTATTTGATCAGATACAACTGCAGTCACAAATTAAGAGATGCATTATTCAAATGATTGGCGAAAGAGATGCGTTTTTAATCTAGATTTAAACAGAGAGAGTGTGTCTGAACCCCGAACATTATCAGGAATGCTATTCCAGAGTTTGGAAGCCATGTTTCTGAAAGAAAACAGTGTTTGTTATAGGAACACATGCAACTTGATGGACAGAACCGCACTCTTGTATTTCAGCCTTACTGTTAATGTTATGGTTATTTTAGCAAATAGTTTGCTCCAGAAATTCAGTTCAACAGCCTTACCTTTGAAAGGGTAGATTTTATCACTCAACGGAATCTACACATGCATTTTAGTTCAAGTCAAGTCAAGTCACCTTTATTTATGTAGCGCTTTAAACAAAAAGGATTGTGTCAAAGCAACTGAACATCATTAATTAGGAAAACAGTGTGTCAATAATGCAAAATGACAGTTAAAGGCAGTTCATCATTGAATTCAGTGATTTCATCTCCGTTCAGATTAAATAGTGTCTGTGCATTAATTTGCAATCAAGTCAACGATATCGTTGTAGATGAAGTGACCCCAACTAAGCAAGCCAGAGGCGACAGTGGCTAGGAACCGAAACTCGATGTGTGACAGAATGGAAGAAAAACCTTGGGAGAAACCAGGCTCTGTTGGGGGGCCAGTTCTCTTCCAGTTCAATTCCAGACTGCAGCAAAGTCAGACTGGGTGTTTTTGCTCCCATGTAAACCCAGACTCAAATTATTTAAATGGGGGTCCAAGGGGTGGTCCAGTTAGGAAATGCCCCATGATTGGTCCTCACTGGGGTCAAAATCTTGGTTTCCATTATCCTTCTGCATGCCTTTTGAATTATTTAATTTGTGACTTGTCAAAGTGACTTATTTTTTGCTCTGAGATCTACTAGTAAAAACAATAATGGCATCAATGTCAATAATGTCATTGACCCCCTGAGGGTTTTCTGAAGCACCTCCTTTCACTGAATAGTTTAAAATGTCCTGTATCACACCCTGGCATAACCACACAGAAGAGAAGCAGCACAGGTGTTTGTCCATCTGATTCTGACGTTTGACAAATTTAAAGTCTTAGTTCGATTTGATCAGTGCTCATGGAGGTCAAAGTTCTCTTGCTTTCTATTATATATGTGCATACATGTGGTAAGTACATCTGTAATTAAAAGTGATATGACTTGCTTAAATTCACATTGTATGACTTTTTGTTCATTTTAAAGTGTTAAACAGACTAATTAAGGTCATAAATTTACACAGGAAGATAAAAACAATCAAACCTGCATTTGATAAATCACAATAGACAGGTTGCTAACTGTATAATTTACAGTAGACAGCCCTGTGTTTTGAGATATTGAGATAAACATATTCTTCATGGCCTCTGAACAAATGTGTTACAACAGTCACTTTATTTGCCTGGCAATGCAATAAAAACCCAATGTTTTGTATGTTTGGTTACAGATGCGTCTATACGCAATTTCACTGTTACCACACAGCCTAATAAGACAACAGAAAACTCCAGTACGGGAGGGAAAAACTCAGCCACAACCAGTTACCCAAAAATAACTCCAGGTAAAGTTTCCAGACCTCCAGAAGCAATTTTTAACATCATGTAACATGAAATCATAGCTACAGTACATAATCCAATATTCCAAGTTGAGGAGCTCATATGTTGAGTGTATAAAATGATAGAGTGGGGGGAAACAACCCCCCCACACACACATACACACACACCATGAGGACTGTGTATTTTTCTCAGTGAAACTAAAATTAAATGTGATCAGAAAGGTTATCATAGCCATTGTATTCAAACCTTCTTCTTCTGTAAACACAATATACGTAAATTAATGTACAATACTTGCAATGTCGCCCCCACCGACAACGCATAGTATGTGTTATGTGTTACAACAGTCACCTTTATTTGCCTGCCAATGCAATAAAAACCCAATTTTATGTATGTTTGGTTACAGATCCCTCTATACGCAATTTCACTGTTACGACACAGCCTAATAAGACAACAGAAAACTCCAGTACTGGATGGAAAAACTCTTCAGAAAAAGCAGCCACAACCAGTTACCCAAAAATAACTCCAGGTAAAGTTTCCAGACCTCCAGAAGCAATTTTTAACATCATGTAACATGAAATCATATCTACAGTACATAATCCAATATTCCAAGTTGAGGAGCTCATATGTTGAGTGTATAAAATGATAGAGTGGGGGGAATCACCCCCCCCCCCCCCCACACACACACACACACACCATGAGGACTGTTTATTTTTTTCTGTGAAACTAAAGTTAAATGTGATCAGAAAAGTTATTATAGTTTTAGTCACAATGTGACATAAATTATAAACCAAGTATGAAATAAAACATGAAAGGATTCTATCAATATTTTTACTGTAAATGAAATGTTTGTTGTAGCATGAATTGTTTAGCTCAACACCATCATCTTAAAAACCTTTTCACACTGCGCTTTTACTTCAAGCTATGAAACTTTGCCCCGAAGAACGACTTAGCATCGATTCTGCAGTTAACACTGCGTCAAACATTTTTAGGTGAAATCCATTATGTAGTCTAATCTAGTTTTGTCTTTCTACCAGCAAGTGATGTTCAATTAGATTCAATTCAAGTTTATTTGTATAGCGCTTTTTACGATACAAATCATTACAAAGCAACTTTACAGAAAACTAAGTTTCTACAATATTTAGTAGTAGTTTATGAGTGGTGACTGTCAGTTTATCTGCATATGACAGGATTTTTCAGAAAATGTAATACAAGACGTAGTCAGCCAGACGATGAACATTATTAACAGCAATTATTATATGATGCAGTCACACTTGTAGCAATATTTGTTAGTTCTGTTGTTGATTCAGGGTTAGCATCATCTGGGGTCCTCTGAGGGTCAGCATCATCTCTTCTCAGATGTTCTGGATCCAGACTGGAGCTTGTGTAAATCCTAGTTCCCAAAACAGAGAAACAAATAGAGACATCATTAGCGTAGCTGCTGTTCCAACAAAGTAAAATTAATTAGTTTAACCCAAGCTAAAGAATAAGAATGTGCATTTGATCAGATGCAACTACACTCACAATTTAAGAGATGCATTATTCAAATGCTTGGTGAAAGAGATGCGTTTTTAATCTAGATTTAAACAGAGAGAGTGTGTCTGAACCCCGAACATTATCAGGAATGCTATTCCAGAGTTTGGGAGCCATGTTTCTGAAAGAAAACAGTGTTTGGTATAGGAACACCTGCAACTTGATGGAAAGAACCACACGCTTGTATTTCAGCCTTACTGTTAATGTTATGGTTATTTTAGCAAATAGTTTGCTCTAGAAATTCAGTTCAACAGCCTTACATTGAAAAGGGTAGATTTTATCACTCGATGGAATCTACACATGCATTTTAGGTCAAGTCAAGTCACCTTTATTTATGTAGTGCTTTAAACAAAAAGGATTGTGTCAAAGCAACTGAACATCATTAATTAGGAAAACAGTGTGTCAATAATGCAAAATGACAGTTAAAGGCAGTTCATCATTGAATTCAGTGATTTCATCTCTGTTTAGTTTAAATAGTTTCTGTGCATTAATTTGCAATCAAGTCAACGATATCGTTGTAGATGAAGTGACCCCAACTAAGCAAGCCAGAGGCGACAGTGGCTAGGAACCGAAACTCCATCGGTGACAGAATGGAAGAAAAACCTTGGGAGAAACCAGGCTCAGTTGGGGGGCCAGTTCTCTTCCAGTTCAATTCCAGACTGCAGCAAAGTCAGATTGGGTGTTTTTGCTCTGTCCAAGCAATAAATTCATGTCTTTAAATATGTTCATATCATTTTTCAACCAATCAGTTAATGTCAAAGTGACCCATTTCAGGAGCTGACAATTTAAAAAAAATCAGTCAAATACATCGTTATATTTAGAGGTAAATCTGCATATTATAATAAAGCCATTCTAACATCCTGTGTTTCTGCTGCTTCGTCAAAGTCTAATATAATTTAGTGTGATGGCAACATGTTGCCATGTAGTAAGACAACATCTGTGTTACAAACTGTATTTGCTATTGTAGGAATACCGATGCAACATTGCTGTAACACAAACCAATACAGATTAAGTAAAATGAAAGATGTAAACCCAGACTCAAATTAGTTAATTGACAGTCCAAGGGGGGATAACATCATTTTACAATATTTACCTATGTAATTCAATTTGGTGAACCACCATTTTAAAAACTCTGGGGAACTTAAATATTACTGAATCCCAGGAATGGCCCATATAAATCTGAGCATCTCCTCACAGAAGAGACTGAGCACTGTTTGTGCAGAGATTGTACAGTTAGGAAATAGCCCTGATTGGTCCTCATGGGAGTCAAAATCTTGGTTTCCATTATCTTTCTGCATGCATTTTGAATTATTTAATTTGTGACTTGTCAAAGTGACTTATTTTTTGCTCTAAGATCTACTAGTAAAAACAATAATGAAATTACGTCAATAATGTCATTGACCCCCTGAGGGTTTTCTGAAGCACCTCCTTTCACTGAATAGTTTAAAATGTCCTGTATCACACCCTGGCATAACCACACAGAAGAGACGCAGCACAGGTGTTTGTCCATCTGATTCTGACGTTTGACAAATTTAAAGTCTTAGTTCGATTTGATCAGTGCTCATGGAGGTCAAAGTTCTCTTGCTTTCTATTATATATGTGCATACATGTGGTAAGTACATCTGTAATTAAAACTGATATGACTTGCTTAAATTCACATTGTATGACTTTTTGTTCAGTTTAAAGTGTGAAACAGACTAATTAAGGTCATAAATTTACACAGGAAGATAAAAACAATCAAACCTGCATTTGTTAAATTACAATAGACAGGTTGCTAACCGTACTATTTACAGTAGATGGCCATGTGTTTTGAGACATTAAGATAAACACATTCTTCATGGCCTCTGAGCAAATGTGTTACAACAGTCACCTTTATTTGCCTGGCAATGCAATAAAAACCCAATGTTTTGTATGTTTGGTTACAGATGCGTCTATACGCAATTTCACTGTTACGACACAGCCTAATAAGACAACAGAAAACTCCAGTACTGGATGGAAAAACTCTTCAGAAAAAGCAGCCACAACCAGTTACCCAAAAATAACTCCAGGTAAAGTTTCCAGACCTCCAGAAGCAATTTTTAATTGCCCCCCCCCCCCCCCCCCCACACACACCCCATGAGGACTGTGGTTATTACAGTTTTAGTCACAATGTAACATAAATTATAAACCAAGTATGAAATAAAACATGAAAGGATGCTATCAGTATTTTTACTGTAAATGAAATGTTTGTTGTAGCATGAATTGTTTAGCTCAACACCATCATCTTAAAAACCTTTTCACACTGCGCTTTTACTTCGAGCTATGAAACTTTGCCCCGGAGAAGGACTTAGCATCGATCAAACATTTTTAGGTGAAATCCATTATGTAGTCTAATCTAGTTTTGTCTTTCTACCAGCCAGTGTTGTTCAATTCAATTCAATTCAAGTTTATTTGTATAGCGCTTTTTACGATACAAATTATTACAAAGCAACTTTACAGAAAACTAAGTTTCTACAATATTTAGTAGTAGTTTATGAGTGGTGACTGTCAGTTTATCTGCATATGACAGGATTTTTCAGAAAATGTAATACAAGACGTGGTCAGCCAGACGATGAACATTATTAACAGCAATTATTATATGATGCAGTCACACTTGTAGCAATATTTGTTAGTTCTGTTGTTGATTCAGGGTTAGCATCATCTGGGGTCCTCTGAGGGTCAGCATCATCTCTTCTCAGATGTTCTGGATCCAGACTGGAGCTTGTGTAAATCCTAGTTCCCAAAACAGAGAAACAAATGGAGACATCATTAGCGTAGCTGCTTTTCAAACAAAGTAAAATTAATTAGTTTAACCCAAGCTAAAGAATAAGAATGCGTATTTGATCAGATACAACTGCAGTCACAAATTATGAGATGCATTATTCAAATGATTGGCGAAAGAGATGCGTTTTTAATCTAGATTTAAACAGAGAGAGTGTGTCTGAACCCCGAACATTATCAGGAATGCTATTCCAGAGTTTGGGAGCCATGTTTCTGAAAGAAAACAGTGTTTGTTATAGGAACACATGCAACTTGATGGACAGAACCACACGCTTGTATTTCAACGTTGCTGTTAATGTTATGCTTATTTTAGCAAATAGTTTTGCTCCATAAATTCAGTTCAACAGCCTTACGTTGAAAAGGGTAGATTTTATCACTTTACAGAATCTACACATGCATTTTAGGTCAAGTCAAATCAAGTCACCTTTATTTATATAGTGCTTTAAAGAAAAAGGATTGTGTCAAAGCAACTGAACATCTTTAATTAGGAAAACAGTGTGTCAATAATGCAAAATGACAATTAAAGGCAGTTCATCATTGAATTCAGTGATTTCATCTCCGTTCAGATTAAATAGTGTCTGTGCATTAATTTGCAACCAAGTCAACGATATCGCTATAAATGAAGTGACCCCAACTAAGCAAGCTAGAGGCGACAGTGGCAAGGAACCAAAACTCGAGAAGCAGCACAGGTGTTTGTCCATCTGATTCTGACGTTTGACAAATTTAAAGTCTTAGTTCGATTTGATCAGTGCTCATGGAGGTCAAAGTTCTCTTGCTTTCTATTGTATATGTGCATACATGTGGTAAGTACATCTGTAATTAAAAGTGATATGACTTTCATGGCTTGTTCATTTGCTTTAAATCACATTGTATGACTTTTTGTTCATTTTAAAGTGTGAAACAGACTAATTAAGTTTTTAAATTTACACAGTAAGACAAAAACAATCAAACCTGTATTTGATAAATTACAATAGACAGGTTGCTAACTGTACAATTTACAGTAGACAGCCCTGTGTTTTGAGATATTGAGATAAACATATTCTTCATGGCCTCTGAACAAATGTGTTACAACAGTCACCTTTATTTGCCTGGCAATGCAATAAAAACCCAATGTTTTGTATGTTTGGTTACAGATGCGTCTATACGCAATTTCACTGTTACGACACAGCCTAATAAGACAACAGAAAACTCCAGTACGGGAGGAAAAAACTCAGCCACAACCAGTTACCTAAACATAACTCCAGGTAAAGTTTCCAGACCTGCAGAAGCAATTTTAACATCATGTAACATGAAATCATAGCTACAGTACATAATCCAATATTCCAAGTTGAGGAGCTCATATGTTGAGTGTATAAAATGATAGAGTGGGGGGAAACAACCCCCCCACACACACATACACACACACCATGAGGACTGTGTATTTTTCTCTGTGAAACTAAAATTAAATGTGATCAGAAAGGTTATCATAGCCATTGTATTCAAACCTTCTTCTTCTGTAAACACAATATACGTAAATTAATGTACAATACTTGCAATGTCGCCCCCACCGACAACGCATAGTATGTGTTATGTGTTACAACAGTCACCTTTATTTGCCTGCCAATGCAATAAAAATCCAATTTTATGTATGTTTGGTTATAGATCCCTCTATACGCAATTTCACTGTTACGACACAGCCTAATAAGACAACAGAAAACTCCAGTACTGGATGGAAAAACTCTTCAGAAAAAGCAGCCACAACCAGTTACCCAAAAATAACTCCAGGTAAAGTTTCCAGACCTCCAGAACCAATTTTTAACATCATGTAACATGAAATCATATCTACAGTACATAATCCAATATTCCAAGTTGAGGAGCTCATATGTTGAGTGTATAAAATGATAGAGTGGGGGGAAACACCCCCCCCCCACACACACACACACACCATGAGGACGGTGTATTTTTTTCTGTGAAACTAAAGTTAAATGTGATCAGAAAAGTTATTATAGTTTTAGTCACAATGTGACATAAATTATAAACCAAGTATGAAATAAAACATGAAAGGATGCTATCAATATTTTTACTGTAAATGAAATGTTTGTTGTAGCATCAATTTTTAGCTCAACGCCATCATCTTAAAAACCTTTTCACACTGCGCTTTTACTTCGAGCTATGAAACTTTGCCCCGAAGAACGACTTAGCATCGATTCTGCAGTTAACACTGCGTCAAACATTTTTAGGTGAAATCCATTATGTAGTCTAATCTAGTTTTGTCTTTCTACCAGCCAGTGATGTTCAATTAGATTCAATTCAAGTTTATTTGTATAGCGCTGTTTATGATACAAATCATTACAAAGCAACTTTACAGAAAACTAAGTTTCTACAATATTTAGTAGTAGTTTATGAGTGGTGACTGTCAGTTTATCTGCATATGACAGGATTTTTCAGAAAATTTAATACAAGACGTGGTCAGCCAGACGATGAAAAGTAAAATTAATTAGTTTAACCCAAGCTAAAGCATAAGAATGTGCATTTGATCAGATACAACTGCAGTCACAAATTATGAGATACATTATTCAATTGATTGGCAAAAGAGATGCGTTTTTAATCTAGATTTAAACAGAGAGAGTGTGTCTGAACCCCGAACATTATCAGGAATGCTATTCCAGAGTTTGGGAGCCATGTTTCTGAAAGAAAACAGTGTTTGTTATAGGAAAACGTGCAACTTGATGGACAGAACCACACGCTTGTATTTCAGTGTTGCTGTTAATGTTATGGTTATTTTAGCAAATGGTTTGCTCCAGAAATTCAGTTCAACAGCCTTACATTGAAAAGGGTAGATTTTATCACTCGATGGAATCTACACATGCATTTTAGGTCAAGTCAAGTCAAGTCAAGTCACCTTTATTTATATAGCGCTTTAAACAAAAAGGATAGTGTCAGCAACTGAACATCATTAATTAGGAAAACAGTGTGTCAATAATGCAAAATGACAATTAAAGGCAGTTCATTATTGAATTCAGTGATGTCAACTCAGTTCAGATTAAATAGTGTCTGTGCATTAATTTGCAATCAAGTCAACGATATCGCTATAAATGAAGTGACCCCAACTAAGCAAGCTAGAGGCGACAGTGGCAAGGAACCAAAACTCCATCGGTGACAGAATGGAGAAAAAAACATTATATGACTTTTTGTTCATTTTAAAGTGTGAAAGGGACTAATTAAGTTTTTAAATGTACACAGTAAGATAAAAACAATCAAACCTGCATTTGATAAATTACAATAGACATGTTGCTAACTGTACAATTTACAGTAGACAGCCCTGTGTTTTGAGATATTAAGATAAAACATATTCTTCATGGCCTCTGAACAAATGTGTTACAACAGTCACCTTTATTTGCCTGGCAATGCAATAAAAACCCAATTTTATGTATGTTTGGTTACAGATGCCTCTATACGCAATTTCACTGTTACGACACAGCCTAATAAGACAACAGAAAACTCCAGTACGGGATGGAAAAACTCTTCAGAAAAAGCAGCCACAACCAGTTACCCAAAAATAACTCCAGGTAAAGTTTCCAGACCTCCAGAAGTAATTTTTAACATCATGTAACATGAAATCATAGCTACAGTACATAATCCAATATTCCAAGTTGAGGAGCTCACATGTTGAGTGTATAAAATGGTAGAGGGGGGGGAAACACCCCCCCCCCCTCCACACACACACACACCATTAGGACTGTGTATTTTTTCTGTGAAACTAAAGTTAAATGTGATCAGAAAGGTTATCGTAGTTTTAGTGAAAATATGACAAATTATAAACCAAGTATGAAAAAACATGAAAGGATGCTATCAGTATTTTTACTGTAAATGAAATGTTTGTTGTAGCATGAATTGTTTAGCTCAACACCATCATCTTAAAAACCTTTTCACATTGTATGACTTTTTGTTCAGTTTAAAGTGTGAAACAGACTAATTAAATTCATAAATTTACACAGGAAGATAAAAACAAACCTGCATTTGATAAATTACAATAGATAGGTTGCTAACTGTACTATTTACAGTAGACGGCCATGTGTTTTCAGATATTAAGATAAACGTTATTCATGTACTCTGAGCAAATGTGTTACAACAGTCACCTTTATTTGCCTGCCAATGCAATAAAAACCCAATTTTATGTATGTTTGGTTACAGATCCCTCTACACGCAATTTCACTGTTACGACACAGCCTAATAAAACAACAGAAAACTCCAGTACTGGATGGAAAAACTCTTCGGAAAAAGCAGCCACAACCAGTTACCCAAAATTAACTCCAGGTAACCCCCCCTGGAGTATTTTTTTTCTGTGAAACTAAAGTTAAATGTGATCAGAAAAGTTATTATTAGGGCTGTGAATCTTTGGCAAGGCAGCGATTCGATTCGATTACGATTCATAGGTTTTCGATTCGATTCAAGAACGATTTTTGCAAATTTAGAACGATTCAATTCGATTCGATTCACAATTAAATTCGATTCGATTCTATTATAACGATTCGATTCTGCATTCTTTAAGTGCATTCACAGGATTATTTAAATGCTTCTCTTTTTAAAAAAGAGCTTAAAGAGTATTATGTATAAGCTAACATTTTGTCACACCAGGGGCGTAGCCATAATTTCAGAAGTGACAGGAATGTCAAATACAATCATTTTATGTATGTAGCCTATATAATAATAATAATTATAATAATAATAATTATTATTATTATTATTATTATTATTTTACAAGGAATTATCTTCTTTTTTAATTATCTGTAATAAATCAAATACACTGCTGGACAAAAATCAATCATTTGTAATCGATATTTTTTTCCTAATGGCAATTTTATGATTGTTTTATATACTAGGCTACATTTAATTAGCAATTATTTACATTTTCTGCACAGAATAAGGTAGAAAATATACTTTATAGTTTCTGTACTGTAATAAATGTCAATTAGCACTGCATCATTCATAAATTTTTTGTGTTTTTTTTTTTTAGTTTCATCAGTTCATTCTGCTTTTATTCAGTTTAGCTGCAGATATAGCCTGGCACGTCTATGAGAGCGAGATCGCTTCTCTTTCAGTGTGAAAACGTCTTCACCTCTATTTAACTTTTCCTCTCCATCAGTGAATGATTCAGAGAGAAAACGCGCCAGATGTCTGTTTGCTAATGAAACAAACGCTACTTTCATGCATCTGATTATCAGATAAATCTCGCACTCTTATTTCAAGGTCGTTGTTAATGCTGTGGTTAATTTTAAAAGTTACCTTCGTATATTCGGTTAATCCGCATTGTTTAAAAACATTTATCATTCAATGGATCTGTGCGTATGATTTAGACACTTACATTTCTGCTCCGTCCATGCAATAAATACAACTGTCGACGGCTCCGGCAACTCCGTCGGTAAGATGCATAGAGCCATTGACAAACTACAGAAAAGTAAAACTACTTCACGTTAGTATTAGGCTACTGGCCACGAGTCCTATAGATCACACGTCAGCTGCATCAGAGATGAACGGAGCACAAGCGCAATCCTGTGACAGTCTCAGGCGGTAAACAGTGGAGCGCATGAAGGATAGATAAGAGGCACGATTCACAAACACTCTTCAAGGTCTCCATTAATTTGTGCGTGTAGTAATTTAATGTTGTATACATTTTGAAAGCATTGAATCGCTATAGAAATCGCGATTCATTCGATTCTTAGCATTTTGAATCGATTACGGTCCAAGATCGGCAATTCACGATTCAAAAATCATGTTTCAAGATCGATGCATATGAATTGACAGGGTTTATAATCAATGCATCGAGAAAACAAGTGAATCGTTACACCCCTAGTTATTATAGTTTTAGTCACAATATGACATAAATTATAAACCAAGTATGACAAAAACGAAAGGATGCTATCAGTATTTTTACTGTAAATGAGATGTTTGTTTTAGCATGAATTGTTTAGCTCAACACCATCATCTTAAAAACCTTTTCACACTTCGCTTTTACTTCAAGCTATGAAACTTTGCCCCGGAGAAGGACTTAGCATCGTTTCTGCGGTTAACACTGTCAAACCTTTTTAGGTGAAATCTATTATGTAGCCTAATCTAGTTTTGTCTTTCTACCAGCCAGTGATGTTTCTGAAAAAAAACTGTCTCAGGTTACGTTTGTAACCATAGTTCCCTGAGTAGGGAACGAAACACTGCATCCTCTAGGGGGCGCTTTGGGGAACACCTCGTCGTGACCCGTGTCTGAAGCATACATTGTAAAAACACCAACTTGTTGGCCGGCGACAGCCTCCGACATCACTACCGGCCAGGGCCGTCGCCAGAACAAACCAAATGGGGGGGCATTTAATTTTCATAGGGGGGCACACTTTTTTTAATGATCTGAGACAGACCATAACATAAACCCATATTAGGCTATAACTAAAATAGACCACAATAGTCTTGTTTTGTTCAATTATTCAAATAAAATACTTCACTGTTTGATATCAACGTCTTTGTTTATTGTCTCTTAACATTTCCAAAACCGCCAAAAATTTATTCTGAGATCGCATGCAACGCGCAGCTCAGCTGCGCAAAGGAATTGCGTATAAACAATACTGTATGCTTACTAAATGAATTGCATGATTTATATATACATATACTTACACACAAACTGCATATTGTAATTTGAATTAATAAAACTACTAACACAAAAATAACATATTGAAAGGTCTGCTGCTGGAGACTTGCCATTGGCTGTTGTATTTGAATAATTAATGAGGTAGGTCTTTGCAAGGTTTGGGTGCTGTTTTGGGATGTTTTAACAGTCATTTATGAATATAATTATATTTAAATTTATGTTCTGTGTAATAATGCGTTGAATAATGAATCGTCTGAATCATTTCTGAAGGTAATGTGTTATGCATTTCTAGTGTTACCGTTGTAGTGATTACTGTTCCTGTGAGGCAAGTTCTGCTGAAACAACGTCATTAGTGTAATAATCTAAATCAATAACATTCAACATCAAATGTCTTACTGCGCGTTCATACCGGCGGTGTCAGGGGCGTCAAAAATCGCTCTTGCCGTTCTCCTCACGACGCTGTAGAAAGATTCGTGAACGCTCAGACGTTCTGACGTAGACCTTATGCTTATTTCGTATTAAAAGTGGAAGCAAAGCAAACAGACTTGTTGATCTTATGCAGACTAACCACAAGGAGATTAACGTTATAAGCTGATCTCTTTAAATGTTGTTATGGACGAAATATTAAGATCCTTTACTTAAAATGAACGATCTCTGACACCTTGGTCCACGTATCACTTTTAATTATTTTTTTATGTCCCTGTACGCAAACAGGGACACATCATAGATTACTGCAAACGCGAAACAGCAATAATCAACCTGTCCTCTCTTTTGCTTGGGAACTAATGTGATCGGAGCTGCGTCCTCTGGAATCCTCTCAAGCGGTTGACTTCTACGTTCCGATTGATTGCTGCCCAACCGCGTCATAGCTCATTACCATAAAGTTGCCTTGATTTAAACTCTGCTCGACGCTCTGAAAGGCCAAGTCGCGCCGCGCCGCTCCTCGCTGGTTTACATTGAAATGAATGACTTCCGGCCACTTTGACGCTCTCGACGCCGGCGGTGTGAATGCACAGTAATACAAGTTTGGTTAATTGTTCTGTGCGTTACGTTTAGGGGGGCACAAAAAGTCATTTGGGGGGGCACTGCCCCCCGATGCCCCCCCTTGACGACGGGCCTGCTACCGGCGCTACTATAAATCAGCACCGGGAGAGCACGTCATTATCTTCTTTGTCTGAAGCTTGCGTCCGAAGCATGGCAGGGACCTACTCAGGAAACTATGGTTACATACGTAACCTGAGACAGTTCCCTTTCGAGGGAACTTCGAACTGCGTCCTCTAGGGGGCGCTTTGGGGAACAGTATACCCATGCCGCCATGCTGAGGGGAGTGCAGGCTAGCAGGGGTGTAGCAAGCTTTTCAAAAGTGTGGGGGATGGATGTGGTTTGTTTATAAACAATAAAAACTATGAATAGAGTGACAGAGGGGTACAAATGCAGGGCTAAAAGTTCTCCGGCACTGTGCCGGATTTTCGGCTTGCAGCGTTTGGCTGGGGAAATTTTGTTTCCTACATTTAAAAGAAAAAAAAATCAGAAAAGGGGAGAAAAAAAAAAACGCCCACACAAAGCTTTTTCTCTGGTGGTATAAATAATGTAACAATATACTGTTTTTAATCATTAAAATAATATACACCTTTCTTTCATAGTTCTTCAACAGGTATGCAAACAATGTCATCATTTCTCATTTTCTTCTTATCAACAATTAACGTTACAATCAAACACAACAGGTAAGTATCCACAAAAGTATTCAGCTTATCAACAAACAATGCTCAAAATATCAAAATCAGTTGCACTGGCAATGAACCCATAAATACACTGCTTAACAATGGCAGTTTGTCCCCCCTCCTCGTCAATTCCCTTCTTCATCACAGTTATGTTATACATTGCATGCCACATAACGTTACATAACTGAATTTAGCTAGCTGCTTAAAAATATCCCAATAACATCAATTAGCATTAGTCTAAAAATGAAATATAATACCAAGAAACACTCAACATGTCAACAAAATGATAACAGAGTATCTTCCCAAACACATATCAAGCTTATTTAAAATACCATATAAATAACCATAACCATAAGTTCCCGCCTCCTCAGCACGAGCTGACCGATAACACCCCAAATGAGGCGGGACTTACGGCAGAACAGCCAATCATCAGCCGGTCACACTCAAAACCGGTGTCATGTTTGAGAGGGAGGGGGAGAGGAGGCAGCCGCAGTGAGCGCAGACACAGAGCGGCCAGGGGAACGGAGGAGCGACTGTAGTAAGGCGTTTGTGCAAAACTGTGGAAAAACTGCAGAATACGTGGGGGTGTTGAACCCTCTCACCGGGAAACGTGTGGGTGTTAAATTACCCACATCCCTACGGGTGCGACGCCCCTGCAGGCCAGAATCATGGCGAGCACTAAGTACCAACTCAACAATTTCCATGGGAGTTGCCCCTGGGACGTTTAGACGGCTGTCTGTGACAGTACCCCTTACGGCCAAAAGGCCTAAGCTACATACCCAACTTAATTGTTAGGGCCTCAGCCCAGGATAGAGCTGAAGGCTTGGAATCAGGAAAAATTCCTTTAAAGGGATACGGCTAAGAACCTAGCATTTGTACCAAGTCTTGCCTGTCACACAGGGGCTACCACTAGCTTACGCATAAGCTTGCTGAAAGAGCTGTCTCAACAGTTCTCTAGTAGCAACACCCTGTTTAGATGGGTATCCGAGGATACATAGGTGGATTGGCGACCAAGATGAATGGGGCTTTTTCCAACTCAAGAAAGGGCACGAAGCAACCACACGAAGCCCTCACCATATAGGATTTTAGGAAGAACGCAGAATATTAGCGTGCAAACTTACCACAGTGTGGACTTCAGAAAGTGTGCAAACACTTCACGTGCACACTTACCATAGCATGGATTTTCAAATACTGTTCTAAGGAGGGGCTCTCGTGGCACTCTGATAGAGCAGCTCATAGATGGAATAGTGTATCTCAAAACAGTATGATTGAGAGTCATCAACTCGATCTATGGAAACAATACTGGAGCGCTCTGGGGAAAAAAACAGAGAACTCAGTCTCATATGAGAGGGGAACTCCGGGCTCAGAGTAGCGCAGGTGACCCTTTTTTGGAAAAGGGGAGAGCTGCTAAATTACCACGAGAATCACCCAAATAGCCCCTCATGTCAAGGGAAGCAATGTTTAAGGTGTATAAACAAATACACACTGGCTGAATGGAGCCCAAGGAACCAAGGTCTAATAATCACAAGAAAGGGAATGAAGCACAGCGCGTAACCCTTATCGTACAAGATTTCAGAAAGTTTGCAGAGTTTTGCGTGCAAACTTACCACTTGTGTTTACGTGCACACTGACCACCATGTGGTTTTGAGAAAGTACACAAAGCTTAGCGTGTGTACTTAAAGGTTCCTAAGCATCGCAGAGGTGCTGAATCTCACGGGAGAGGCAAGCTCAATATTACAAACCACGGGCGAGGGGAGCATCACCTGAGGCAGCATATACAAGACTTCTGTAACTGCCACCTCCACTTCCCGGTAGATGCGACAGCACCCCTAAGCGGCCAGGAGATCCCTCGGGGTGACCTGGCTGGACATCCATGAAATTCCCTGCAGTGCTGTGCCAGGCCTGATGATCAAGGAGGCTCCCTCAGAAACCTGTGATCTCAGCCGCCTAATACCGGAATATGAAGCCGGATGGCTGCTGCTGGCGAATGTTTAGTAAACACTGTAACTGAGCAGTGCAAAGGAAACTCACAGAGTTTATTAGTAGACACGTAACCACCAGCAATTAAATACACATAAGTATATACAGAGAGGGTTACATTTACTCACCCACCCTCCTGCGCTGGAACCCCACTCAAGGGGCACCTCCTTTTAGTCTGTACCATCAGTCAGGTGGTTGCTATGAACATAGAACCATAAAAACATTATAGGTCAAGCATAGGAGACTGTTATGCGAGAGGTTTCCAACTAACCTCAATCAGGTGGCGAGCTGGTGGTTACAGGGGAATTAGGAAGGGGAGGATAAAAGCAGAAGTTAAAAATCCCCAAAGGGAACGAGTAGATACCTCGGTATCACTCCAATTTGGACGAGAACGCTGCCTCGTCTAGAACATACCCCTTAGGTTCTGCTTACCTCCTCGTGACCCACTATTCCTCTAACCCCTGCCCGCAGGTGGGGGAGGAGCACGAGTTGAGATACTAGCCTTCTGTGCCCATCTTTGATCCTTAGATCGAGACAGGCCAGGACCCCTGTGTTGTTCAGGCTCAGACCTGGACCTTCGTGGAACGAAGGATCTGAAAGCAACAAAGCGCCTTTGTCTCCCTGAACTTCTCAAATCGCCGTCTCAATGGAAATATCGAAAAGTTCAGAAGGCGAAACCTGAGCATAAAGCAGAAAACATTTTCTTTCCTCCCAATGTCTGCCAGGTTAATCCACAGATGTCTCTCCGCTGCCACCATGGCTGCCATAGTCCTGCCCATGGTGGAGGCGGCCTGCTTGGTAGCACGAAGAGAGATCCGTGGTGCAGCGCAGCTCAGCTACCTGATCAGAAAAAGGCCCCTGCCTCTATCCAGGTCTCTTAGCAGATCAGTCTGACATGCTTGAAGTAGCAGCATTGTGTGTAATAAAGCCACAGCCTGACCTGCTACTGCGTATGCCTTGCCATTTAAGCGAGATGATTTTCTGAAGGGGCTTAGATGGCAAGGAGGGAGATTAAGAGAGGATGTTTCCCCTGCAGAAAGAAAAAAATTTCACAGATAAAAATTATTAATAAATTATTTATAAAATTTTTAGCTCTTTCTACTGGGGGCATTCCCTCCTAGCCCCTTCCGCGCATCACCTCGATGTCGGCAGATTACTTTCATGACGAAACCGATGGATGCGAGAAGAAAACGGCATCTTTCATTTCTTTTTAATCTCTGTATGGAGATCATGCAAAAATGAAAGGCTCGCCTGAGCTGGAGGGCTATGGTCAAAAGGTAATTTTCGCTCAATAACCTCCAACAGCTCTACATACGCAGGGCAGGAGAATTGAGAAGGCTCAGCCTCAGCTTCTTCACTATCCTCAAATATCTCCTGCTTTTCCTGGATAAAAACACATCAGAGCACTAACCTCAGTCTCAGAAAGTGTTAAAGATATAACATCATCCTCCCGAGGCTCTCTCTCATCCTTTTTTTTTTTTTTCACGAGCGCGAAAGGGAAAGTCCCTCTTTAAACCGTTCAGACAGATCCACCGGTATTCTCATGCGCTAATTTTCTTCCACGCCTCAGCGCGGACACATCCTGAACCGCGGGAAGCAGATGGCTTGCTTTTTTTTTTTTTTTTTTTTTTTTTCAGAGAGACACGAACAAGAGCGGAGCTTTTTCCATTGAAAAAACGCTCACAATGCACGCAGATTGCCTCCTCAAAGACATCGCGTGCGTGCTCTTCACCCAAACAAATGGCAGAAGGATTGCGTGTGTCATCGGGTGTCAAATAACGGCAACACGGATGCACACATTGTCTAAACACTTGCTAGTTGTCGCCATGATAAACTGAGAAAGATTGCCCTTACCGGTTCTTTCAGATGCACCCTTCAAACAAAACAGTCAGTGAAGATGAAGAAGATAATGACGTGCTCTCCCGAGGCTGATTTATAGTCGCGCCGGTAGTGACGTCGGAGGCTGTTGCCGGCCAACAAGTTGGTGTTTTTTCAATGTATGCTTCAGGCACGGGTCACGACGAGGTGTTCGCCAAAGCGCCCCCTAGAGGACGCAGTTCGAAGTTCCCTGGAAAGGGAACAGTGTTTGTTTATAAGCAGGGGCGGATCCTCCAGGGTTCTACCAGGGATCTACCCCTGCTGCCACCCCAGTTGGCAGCAACAAATTAAAAGTTATGGCCAATTAGAAAATTTATGAGGGTGAATCTCCAATGTCAGACTGCAGTGAACGCAGCAGCATGAGAGGACAGAGCGACAAGAGACTTAAGACAGTATGCAAGAGACTGATTTGTTTGGAAAACTTTCTCAGTGTGCGCGAAGCGAGGGAACAATGAGACACAGGAGGAAAGAGGTAAAAATTTATTATCTATCTATCAATAAATGAAGCATTAATGAAAGCACAGACTTTGAGATGATAAATAACTAACGTTACAGTGGTGTAGTCTACTACGTGATACCATTTTTAAAAAACGTGAGGATAAGTAAAAACGTCACACTTTCATTCAAATTCACCCCGTCTGAGTTTGCAAAGCGACAGGAATTGAATCGCGAAATTCATTCACAAATGGAACTTGCTGTATAAAGCAGAATGTCATGGAATTCTGCCATTTTTGAATGAATAAATCAAAAGTAGAGCTGTACGTTTAATCAAATCTCGATATGGACTAGTGTCTGTGAATATTAAAGGTGTTCAGTACTGTCGCTCCCGACACGCAGTCTGCGTAGGGCACCAACTCCCAGAGGGGGCACCATCCAAGTTGCTCAAAAAAAAAAAAAAGCTTGCGACCGCTCGCACCTCATGTTTTCAGCTGAATGTTCATAATTGATGGATGAACATCTTTGCCCGGGTAAAGGACATCAGCAATCCGTCGCAGAGAAAAGAAAACTAAAGACAGTTAAAAAAAAAATCTAAAGAAGCCCAGGAATGGCCCATATAAATCTGAGCATCTCCTCACAGAAGAGACTGAGCACTGTTTGTGCAGAGCATGTACAGTTAGGAAATGCCCCCTGATTGGTCCTCATGGGGGTCAAAATCTTGGTTTCTATTATCCTTCTGCATGCATTTTGTATTATTTAATTTGTGACTTGTCAAAGTGACTTATTTTTTGCTCTGAGATCTACCAGTAAAAACAATAATGACATTACGTCAATAATGTCATTGACCCCCTGAGGGTTTTCTGAAGCACCTCCTTTCACTGAATAGTTTAAAATGTCCTGTATCACACCCTGGCATAACCACACAGAAGAGAAGCAGCACAGGTGTTTGTCCATCTGATTCTGACGTTTGACAAATTTAATGTCTTAGTTCGATTTGATCAGTGCTCATGGAGGTCAAAGTTCTCTTGCTTTCTATTATATATGTGCATACATGTGGTACGTACATCTGTAATTAAAAGTGGTATGATTTTCATGGCTTATTGATTTGCTTTAATTCACATTGTATGACTTTTTGTTCATTTTAAAGTGTGAAACAGACTAATTAAGTTTTTAGATTTACACATGAAGATGAAAACAATCAAACCTGCATTTGATAAATTACAAGAGACAGGTTGCTAACCCAATGTTTTGTATGTTTGGTTACAGGTGCCTCTATACGCAATTTCACTGTTACGACACAGCCTAATAAGACAACAGAAAACTCCAGAACGGGAGGAAAAGAATTACCCACAACCGGTTCCCCAGATATACCTCCAGGTAAAGTTTCCAGACCTCCAGAAGAAATTTTTAACATCATGTAACATGAAATCATAGCTACAGTACATAATCCAATATTCCAAGTTGAGGAGCTCATATGTTGAGTGTATAAAATGATAGAGTGGGGCAGGGGGCTATGTATTTTTCTCTGTGAAACTAAAATTAAATGTGATCAGAAAGGTTATCATAGTTTTAGTGACAATAAGACATGAATAATAAACCAAGTATGAAAAAACATGAAAGGATGCTATCAATATTTTTACTGCAAATGAAATGTTTGTTGTAGCATGAATTGTTTAGCTCAACACCATCATCTTAAAAAAAAACCTTTTCACACTGCGCTTTTACTTCTAGCTATGAAACTTTGCCCCAAAGAAGGACTTAGCATCAATTCTGCAGTTAACACTGCATCAAACTTGTACAGTTTGAAATGAAGCTATGTTAAAAGATGCTTGTCAACACCAGATCGCGTGCCTAATAAGACTGGACAGTCACAGAAATGCACGCATTGTATGGACAGTTGAGTCAGCATCCGAAGGGAAAAGGTCAAATAGTAATGTAAAATCTTGTGAATAAAATAGTGTTTCGTTATTATAAGTCCAAAACATCTGTTGTGGACAACTTGATAGTACATTCTGCAATAAGTATATGAGGATGTGCAATGCTAGAGCTGTTATGTAAACAGGTCGCGAGTTTCGTCCATCTAATGACACAGACACCGTGAATATGCAAGTAAGAACCTTAACCCAGGGCTTAGGAAGTGTGAAACTTGAAGCGAGGTAGAAAATGTGGTGCATGCGACAATTACTTCACTGACCTGTTTAGTGGAATTTCCTGAAGATACTCCCATCGTCGAAGATGCACCAGAAGATACTTAAACTTCTTCATTGCATCTGATGGCACCTTGTGTCGACTTGTCACCTAGCTGTGGCTGCACTCTGAGTCCAACTGCGTGCTCTAGTTTAGAATGACTTAAGAGTTAGGCCTAATTATTTCAAGAGTGAAACGCCCTCTGTTCACCTGTATTTGTCTAGTGGTGTTGAGAAGTTTTAAAGTTTTTGTTATTTATTTATTTTTTGTTTTCTAGATGATATCATTGAGCTCATTGTCATCACTGAAGCATTTAATACATTTAGAGAGCCAAGTAACTGCACCGATCTGAATTGCAACAAGACTCAACAGAACTCATACAGCCTATCAGAGAAGTCTGTTAACTTCCTCAAAGGCCTGCTGGTCACACGCATCATGCCCTCGTTCTACATCATCTTCCTCTTCATCGGTTTGCCCCTGAACGCTTTGGCCTTCATCACGTTCACCTGTAAGATTCGAGAGAAGAAACCAGCTGTGATCTACATGACTCACCTGGCGTGTGTGGATCTGCTCTTCACCCTGCTGCTGCCTCTGAAGATCCACTACCAGATGAATGCTTCAGATTGGGTGTTCGGTGAGGCGGCGTGTCGCTTGATCACTGCAGCGTACTACTGCTACATGTACTGCTCCATACTGCTGATGATGTGCACGAGTTTGGACAGACTACTGGCCGTGGCGTTTCCCATTCCTTCTTTATCCTGGAGGAGCGCACGGAAAGCCACATACATATGTGTGCTGGTCTGGCTGCTGTCGCTCGCTGGTACCGTGCCGCTTCTCACCATAACACAAACATTCAAGATAAAGGATGTGGGGGTCACTTGCCACGATGTGTTGTATCAAAAAGAGATGTATATGTACCTGTTCTCCTTCCTCTCCTCTTTCTACTTCTTCTTGCCGCTAGTCGTCACCTTAGTGAGTTACACTACCATCATATATGTGCTCACTAACAAGCCTGATCACTTGGCATCATCATCTTCAGGAATGGAAAGGAGAGCTGTGATTATGGCTATAGCTGTGCTGAGTGTGTTTGTAATGTGCTTTGCACCAACCAATATCATCTTGTTTTATCACTGTGTTAGTTTAACCACCGGGGGCAGCTCTGAGGGGCAATATTACGTGATTGCTCTGTGTTTGGGGAGTGCAAGTGTTTTTCTGGATCCTCTTCTCTACTACTATGGCTCATCTCAATGCAGAGAGAAGATCAGCTCTCTGATCTGGTGGAGGAAGACTAAAAACCCCACCACACTATCAAACACATAAAGTCAAACAAAATCGCCCGAATTGAGCTGCAAGTGCACTCAAGCTCACATTCACGATTAGCATCTAAATTTAACATCTGTGAACAAGCTGTGCAAAAGTGCATGCACACATTGATTTATCTTCTGAAGGTTTAATGGTCCTTTACCCACTTGTAAACTCTTGTATGCTTTACTAAAGATTTATTTATAAATGCACATTCTTTATTGCTTTGATAATTGCTTTTTTTCCAGGTTAAGTCAACTGCATTTAATTGCAAGTTTTAAATGACTGGAATGATATGATTATTTTTAATGTTAGTTGCAAATGTATAAACATATAACGTGTAGCATGTATACAACTATATTGCATCTTTAAAGCTTTAAAACATTGTATTTTTAACACAAAAATTGAAATGCATTTAGCTTGCATCTCAAGGTGTCTGTAAAATATATATAGTCTTGATTTTTGTTGCATGATCATTGAAGCATGTATCAATGCTGACAATTGTAACTTTCCTATTTATAATCTACTGTACTATATAAATAAAAAATAAAAATAAATAAAAACATAAATTCCATAAAAGTCATTTTTAAGAACAGTCAACAAAAGTGCACTTAGTAGTGTAATATTTCCTTACAGCCATCACATCATATTGGTTGCCAATGATAAAGAAGGTTTAAGGATAAAAATAAAGATAAATTGTATCTATCCTCCAAGAGCATACACCACACAACATTTTCTTTATTTCTTTAGCTCCAAAATTGGCAGTGTTCACATTCAACTCATTCAAGCTGCACCTGTTTTAATCCTGTTTTCATGGCACGTTGTGTAAAATGTTTTCTCAAATTAACTCTGAACTGCTTACTAGAGAGGTATCACGTATAAAAAGCTATCATTTGCATGCTTGATCTCCTCCCTAAAAGCTTATTTTAGCCTTGTTTTGTCTCTGTGCCCAGCTGTTTTCACCATTTCATCTGGCCCACATACAGTGCACTTGGGCAGTCTGCTCCTGTTTGCAAAATTCGGGCCACAAGCAAGCCATAGGAAGGCCGCATGTCAGCCATGAATAAACCAAAAGTAAAAGAAAAAGCAGAGCTAGGCTAAATCTGGGCCACATTGACTTTAATTCTGTACCAGATCTAACACCTTGCTCTGGCCCACAAACTGTGAAGAATGATGGCACTTGGTTCATGGACGGCTGGATAGAATACAACAATTCCCATCATTCCACGCTCCTTCTTATCGTCATCAAACCACGCGATTGTTATTGTTTTGGTAGTGTGCCTTCTCGTGGCTGGTTCTACAGCCTGTACCTTTAAGTGAGTTATGCATTAACAATACTCAAATTTTAAAGAGAGATTTAAAAATGTAATAAAAAAATAAAAAAATCCTACTTGGTAAAAACATCCTGACCCAGGTTTTGCACAAGCACCAATTCAAATGTCATAGATAAATATTCAAAGACACATTCCTGTACTTTAAAATAAGTTATTCACAAGTTTCTCATTCAGACTCACAGACTGCAGTAAGTCTGTAACTCTCATGGCTATGTTGTGTTAAAGGGCATGTTTACATCTGGTCACTTCATGTGCTTTCTCTGATCACATATCTGATTTGTTATAACGTTTTCATTTACATTTGGCCACATAAATGTCTGTTCGCAAAACTGATCAGTTCTTCAATTCCCTCACTATATGCAAATTTAATGGAGTTCACATCAATGAAACAGCAGATGCTTATGTGGAGAAGTGAAAACGTGTAATAACTGAGTGTGTTGTTCATCAAACTGCAACAATCAACATGTTTTCTGAGCTGTTGGAACCTGGAATTTCATTTTTATCTCTTAAATAAATTCTTATTAACATGGAACATAAAACAACGAAGGCTGTTATAAAATGTTTACACTTCACTGGACTTTATGAGAGCATTTAACCTCTAGGAGGAGTTCTTCAGATGGCCTGAGGAGGGCAGCAGTACGCCTTTGATGCGTCGAGTCTGCCGCAACTCTTAGAAAAAGAAGACGAAGAAGAAGAAATAACTTTGTGCTGCCTCTGGTTGTAAACTGCAGAGATTTAATTCCTTGAATAAATTGAAGAAACTTTCGCAGGTAAGAATGTGTTAATTTGTTGTTGTTGGTTTTTTTTTTAATGTATTAACTCAACATTATCGGTTTTTGAACTATAGTGCCTTTTAAATGTCGTGTTAGCTGATGGCTTCGGGGTCTTGTGTTTAACAAAATGAACTAACGTTACTGAAATAGATATTTATACAACCAAATTCCATTTATACAACCATTTTCTTTGGTATAACTAGGGTTGAAGAAATACTCGCTCTTAAGTGTTCACGGACCTGCTTTGACCGTTTCTAGCGGATGTCCACAGAAAAAAACGTATCAAATGTTTACTCCTCTAAAACGACTCTGAACCTGCTGTTTTATAGACTGTGAGTACATTCATTTGATTATTTAGAGGATAAAACGAAATCTATCTACTTTTGTAGTCATAAATTAAACTGCTGACTCTAAAAAAAAATGATCTGGTTTGTTTTAGTGAATCTAAAACGCTTCGAGCAGTCATAAATGAATCCTTAATTATTAATTGTTTCATGTCCATTTTATAAAATAACTTTGAAATGTTTGTACTTGTTCATGAATCGTATGACTGTTGCTGTGTCTGAAATAGTTCGCTCATTCACTAATCCCTATATAGTGTATGGCTGTATAGTGCCGATCTGAATCAACAGAGTCGCGAACAGGGTCCGAAGTGCCGATCTGAATCAACCCCGAGTCGCGAACAAGGTCCGAAGTGCCGATCTGAATCAACCGAGTCGCGAACAGGGTCCGAAGTGCCGATCTGAATCAACCCCGAGTCGCGAACAAGGTCCGAAGTGCCGATCTGAATCAACCCCGAGTCGCGAACAGGCTCCGAAGTGCCGATCTGAATCAACCGAGTCGCGAACAGGCTCCGAAGTGCCGATCTGAATATATTATAAATATTACCATATATTATACTTAAGGAGATCATTAATTAAACACAATTTGGAACTCATGTCCACAATATTTTTGTGTTGTCTTAATTTGATTAATTATTAGTATTTAAAAATTACATTAAAAATTTTTTATTTTACTCTTTATTTTACTATTAATTTATTCTTCATTTTTATCTATTCTGTATTATACCACCCTTTATATTACATATTCTTCTTGTTATTATTAACCTATTGTTGTTCAGTTATTTATTATGCTATTATTCATATTATACATAGAATTTAATAAATCTATTATATATCATATGTTATTGTACCGTTGTACTCGCTTTTCATATTATTCACTTTACTTTAAGTTGTAATACATTTACTTTTTAATATAACATCACATTTACTATATTTCTACTGTGCACTGTGTCAGTGCATATTTTCATTTTCACTGGATCCATAGCCTCATCAGTTACATGTGTTATTATTTGTTGTATTCTTCTGTAGGCTAAAGTGCTATCAAAATGAAAAGCAGACTTCAAGTGTGTGATTTGTATTTACTTGTTTTATTAAATTTTCTCAACGATAGTAAATTATTAGTGTTTAAAGATGTATTATTTAGGTTTTATCCCAGTACTTCAAAGGGAATGGGCTGTGTTCTGACCTGAGACACAAGAAAGAGAGAAAAAAAAAGAAAGAAAAATGCTGCGATTGAACACAGAGAAAGCAATAAAACAACTACATATCATGTAATGTACATTCAAATTACATTACGTGAATATGTCACAGTTATACTAAATTAACAGATTTGTAAACTGAAAAAATCAACGAAATCATCAAGTGAGACAAATGTGAGCTTTCAATTAATAATTTTCCAAACCTAAATGAATAACTGGAGGCAAAGTTTTTTTTAACTGTTTTTTAACCTCTGAAATTGGTTGGTAAGTGAGAACGTTATGGTGTTTTTATTCAGTAAAAACCGCAGCTCCCCCGTTTACTTTCATTTGTTTTAAGGCAGTCATGCCCTCACTAACATGGCGGAGGCGTTGACGTATCGCAGCAACGGCTCAAAGCGGCCAATGAGGCGTCTAGGTATTTATATGTCTATGCTCAGAATTCGGATAGCATACAAAATGGCTGACACCCCATATAGAGCTTGGGAAACTACGTCACTGCGCATTGCATTCTGGGTAGTCGCGGCCGTGTTTGGGGACACGCTCATCAGTAAAAGTGAAAGTGACATGACATACAGATCAAGTGTAAGATTATATATAAAGAAAAACTCAACAAGGAAGCAAAGATGCGGTATTTAGAAAAAAATCAAGACAATAAACAAAGTCAATCTGCACGAACGCAAAGAGTATGTTAATTGCTGGTTTCTTCCATATTAAGGATTATGGGTTATATATCATTGAATGGTGTTTTATCTAAATTAACACATTTTTGTTCGTCTGACATACCATAGTAATGCTCTAGATGTTCTAGTTTTATTTTCAAAACATTGTTTCCTTTTCAAGGGAACTTCGAACTGCGTTCTCTAGGGGTCACTATAGGGAACGCTAAATGTTGATTGCTTGTGTTTCAGACGGTTGCATATTTTACAAGTAAACAGATGAGTTAACGTCTCAGTTTTCTTATGTAACCATGGTTCCCTGAGTAGGGAACGAGCCACTGTGTCCTCTAGGGGACGCTATAGGGAATGTCCACTGATCTGTGGGAATGCCTCATCATTATCCGTATCTGAACCTGCGTCGAAGAACACCAACAACATGTTTTCCAGGATTTCTGTGGTAATGTAGCGAGTGGGCAGAGCGTGTTTAGCTCCTGCAGGAACATGGAAAGTATCTGATGAGAAATTTCTCCCTATCAGTAATTTCCCTTTGTTTATTCTTCACTCTGGCTTGATTTTTTTTTTTTATATATAAAACATAAAACACCATTCTCATCCGCATCCACAGATTCCAGCATATTAGTTATTCCAAAATCAAGGGGATGCATGAAAAGGGTTATGAGATTATTCCACCTGTTGAAGAAAAGCTGCCATGTATTTTCATCTGCCATGGATCTGAGGAAATCACACAAGTCTCGGGGTTTTGTTTCCAGAAGATAGACTTTATTTCAGAGAGAAATGAAGCCAAGATGTTCTCTGCGAGATCGAATGTTATGTGGTATCTCCTTATATACCCTATAGGGCGTTTCCAAATAGTCAAACTTTTCTTTATGTTTACAATTTTAATATCTCCCTAGAGGGAAGAGGCCCCCTCCTTAATTTGGTATAGACAAAGGCCCTGTCTGTATGTGTGACCACATGTTTCTCGTCTGGTCTGTACAATTGGGCCACGTGGGCATATTCCTTTCTATACTTAATCTATAGGATTATAATGGAATAATAGCTAGCAACAAAAAATGGCAAGATTCACATTGATTATACTTGATTAATTAAAATCTTATTAATAAAAATCTTCCACAGCTGCCATGCTACTCTCCATGGGGGAAGCATCTTCTCTTAATATGCAAGTCTTTTAGGATACATCTTGCCTTTTAAACTCAGATACCTCTGTCGAGACAGTGGTTGAGAAGTTCAGGGAGGCAGATTTTGCCAAATTTTAAATGAATGAATCAAAAATAGGTCACTGCACTTAAATCAAATCACGATATGGACTAATATCTGTAAATATTAAGCTGGAACAATCTATTTAAATACGAATCCTGATTAATGAATGGAGCAGAAGCGTGACTTCCTTTAATAACACACACTGAAGCGCGCGTGACGCTCGCGGTGATTTCAGCATCACATACACCGAACTGTAAAGGTACGTCAACCCGTCAAAATAAAAGTCCGGTTAAAGACAATTGTTCAGCAGAATGTACATAGCCTACTACTTTTTTTTTAAAAGGTTTAATCACACAACATTTCTTCAATGTTTTATTTTTAATAGTAAACCAGCTTTGTTTACCAAAAAGTTAATTTTAAATTACTAAAAGTTAAATTGAATTAATGTTTTATGTGTTTAATTTGCGTCTCAGAAAATGCTTTATTTAAAACCCCAACTGAATGGCACTTCATTCATCTTTCAACTTTGTCATTGTTCACAGTACAAGTACAGACAGAGAAACAGTGGGTAATAATGAAATGTTTATTTTTGATGTAAGCATTGCATTCTATGCATTTAAAAAATACAAATATGCCAGATATTACATGTTTAGGGCCCTATAATGTGTTTTATTTTTTCTTCATCATAGGTTTTATTGTTACGTAATTCTGTGTTTTAGCATGTGTAATTATTTAAATGCATTAAAACAACTTAATTTGTTAACTTTTTTTTTCTTAAAATAGCCTTATGTGAAATATTTTTTCCCCTCTGAAATTCTGCGCATTTAAATTTTTCTGGTTAATAAAATAAAGGCATAAAACATTCATTTAATGTGTCTTTTAATTATTGAAAATTAAGCAAACTTTATTTTTGGTTAACAAAGGGGATTCAAAATAAAACATGGAGGAAATGTTGTGAATATTCCTAAATTGTTTGTTTAATTTTAATAGTAGTAGTAGTAGTCTATGTACATTCTGCTGAACAATAGTAATAGATTTCTAGCAAATACTTGTCTTTAAACTAAACCAGACTTTTATTTTGACGGGTTACTGTACCTTTACAGCTCTGTGTATGTAATACTACAGTATATGATGTGATATATGATGCTAGTTTTACTCAAAGCAAATGGTCAAATGCTCATGAAGTGACTCACTGATGTATTCACTTCCTCATTTAGTGAGAGGAATAGACTTTTCCGTCTTAATATTTACAGATATTAGTCCATATCACGATTTGATGTGACTGCAATGAACTACTTTTAATTCATTCAAAATTTGACAAATTCCGTGACATTCCATGTTAAACTGTAACATTGCAGAAATCATAGGGCCCTGCAGTAGACATCTGCCTGCTGTTCGTCTGACTCCTTAAAACCGAAGTATCTCCATATAATAGTTGTCCTGTTTTTGATACTAGTTCTGTAGCTTCTGGCCTGGTTGCGGATGCCGTCATGTTTAATGAGACAACACGCGAGGGGAGGGGGAACAAAATCAAGGAGGCGGGGGCGAGCACAGCACAGAGAAGGCAAACAAGGAAAGTGCCGGAATCAGAATTATATTACTAATGTGCTGAATGGTTATGTGTATAATCCTTCTGTGAGATTTCTTTGCAGTTTTTTTTCCGGGGTCTGTGGGTGTCTTTTCTAAGGTAGGTCCTCTGTGAGCACCACCTTGGCTGGATTCAGAACCAGGTGCTCTACTTGCAATGTTACTTCACTCATCGATACTTCACCAGCCAATATGACAGCCCTGGTTCTGGCTTCATGCTTCCTGGATCATGTGGCCAGGTCGTAGGCTTCTGCGGAAACTTTCTTGATCATCAGACCCCCGGCCCGATACTGCAAAATTTCCTGGAGGCTTCCTTGTCACCTGAATATCCCCTCTCGCTGACACATCGAGCGGGAAGTATAGGTAGCATTTGCAAGAACCTTTTTGTGTAATGCTGTCTCTGGCAGTGCTCACCTCGCCTTTGAGGGTTGTTTTTGAGCTTGCCTCTCCCTTTCGGTTCAGCACCTCTATTATGCTTGTTTCGTTTTGTGTATACTTTCTGATCCCACATGATGGTAAGTGTGCACGTTGAACACCTTGCACACTTTCTAAAACAAAGGTGGTGTGTGTGCACACAAGACTCTGTGCACTTTCTGAAATCCTGCACAGTGAGGGTTACGCTCTCCGCTTCGTTCCCTTTCTCCGAGTTGGTTAGACCCCAGTACCTTAGCCCAGAGTCCTGCACGGGTCCATTTTTGGAGACCTGCGCACGCCCATACCTACAAAGGTCAGCACCAGATCCGATCCCACATCGACCCATTAATATTTGGCCAGTTACCCGATCTGTGCCTGCGATAAATCACACACACGCTAAAATCATTCCAATTAAAGTGCTTTATTTTTTATCTCACACCTTTCTCAACATCACAACAGTGTCATTAATGTGCTAATGAAATAGGCTAAAGTGCGCTTTGTTTTGTAGCCTACCATCGGCATCTAGATAGGCTATGGAACCTGATAACTATACGCAAATAGACATATTAATGAAAAAAAAGAACAATAAAAAAATACAACCTGATCCTGTCGCTCACAAACTATGCATTTACTTTCCTTTAAGGTTACTGTGCAGGAAAATGATATCGTCCACAGTCCCAAGTTTAAATTGCGTTCTCCGTTCTTGAATTACAAATTCAGCTGTGGAAAAGTCTCTCACTCACAGCGCTGTCGCACTGTCGCAGTGGTGTTGACATGATGGGTCAAATGTCTTACCGTTGTTGCATATGTATGATGGTAATTTAGACATACAAATATGGCACACATTTTTTGTCCGCGCTACAACCCACCCGCAAGGAATTAATTATCCACCCGCATTTCCGCCCGTTAATTTTAGGAATGTCACAATCCACCCGTTTTAGTCACTTTTATGCGGGTACCCACTGGAGGACTCTACCTTAGCCTACAGTCAACCAGTGTGTTTCTAGTAACACACTTACAAGCATCACTCCCCTCATTGTTGTAAAACTAAGGGTATAGGTATAGGAAGTATAGGTGGCATTTGCGAGAATCTTCTTGTATGATGCTGTCTCAGGCAGTGCTCCCCTCTCCTCAGAGGATTGTATTTAAGCTTGCCTCTCCCATTCGGTTCAGCACCTACTGCGATGCTTAGGAAGCTTTAATTACACATGCTAAGCTCTGTGTACTTTCTGAAATGCATATGGTGGTAAGTGTGCACATTGAACACTTTCTAAAATCCATGTAAGTGGTTAGTGTGCATACAAGACACTTTCTGAAATCCTGTATGGTAAAGTTACGTGCTCCGCTTTATTCCCTTTCTTTGAATTGGTTAGACCTTGTTTCCTTGGAATGCAATCAGCCAGTGTGTCTTAATTAATACACTTCAAGTTTCGCTTCCATCAACATGAAGGGGTATTTGGGCGGTTCTCGTAGTAGTTTAGCAGTGCTCCCCTTTACCCAAAAGGGTTGACTATGAGTGCGCTAATCTCTTTCTGGATTCAGAGTTCTCCTCTCATGTGAGATTGAGTCCTCTGTTTTTGCACCAGAGCGCTCCAGCATTATAACCGTAGATCGAGTTGATGACTGTCAAACATATTGTTTTGGGATGCACCATTCCATCTATGAGCTGCTTTATCAGAGTGCCATGAAAGCCGCCCCTAGAACAGTATTTAAAATCCATGTTATGGTAAGTGTGCACGTGAAGTGTACAGGTAACTTAGGTTTGTAGCCTAGGCCTTTGGCCATTAGGGATTATGTCACGGACAGCCATCTAATGTCCCAGGGGCAACTCGCATGGGAATGGTAGATTTGATACTTATCGTTCACCAAGGTTCTGGCCTGCACTCCCCTCAGCATGGTGGCATGGGTATACTGTTGCCCATAGTGACCCCTAGAGGACACAGTTCAAAGGGAATGTCTCAGGATAAGAGTAGAGAGCAAGACACCGTGCCCTCTAGGTTTCTTGCCATGCTTTGGACGAAAGAAGTGAATGACTTGTTCTCCTGGTACCTATTTATACAATATTTGCACCAGTAGTGACGTCATAGGCTGTCGCCAGTCAACATATTGTTGGTGTTTTTCAATGAATGCTTCAGACACGGGTCACAACGAGGCGTTCCCCATAGCGACCCCTGAGGACGCAGTGTTTTATTCCCTACTCAGGGAACCATTGTTACATAAGTAAGCTGAGACGTTTGTAACTCATCTGTGCAACAGTCTGAAACACAAGCAATCAACCCTCAAAAATAATCTTTTAGCTTCATCTGTTAAAAGAGCTTAATTGACACCTTCAGAGTTTAAATGCTGGGGAATATTCCCATCTCCCCACAGCTGAAGAAGAAGCAAGCAGGAGGAATTACTCCAGGAGAAACTTCTGACATACTATTGGAAAGATGGAGTTTGAGGAAGAAACCTGCAGAATTAAAGATAAAGATACAGAGGAACAAACAGGTTGTGTTTTCCTTCATTCTCTTTAATGACTGAATATTAAGATGAAAACTGATATATAACAATACATTTAAAACTAAATATGAGTAGACTCTGCAGTAAACTAGATTTGTGCCAAATTTAGGCTGATGTAGGGCTGCACGATGTGTCGTTTAAGCATCTGTATCGCGATGTATGAATCAACGATAGTCACATCGCAGGATGTGTGATGTAGGCTGTTATAGTTGATCCGTTATTCATTAACTGTACGGGCCAGCTGCTCCCCGGCCCTTGAAGAATGTGATTCGCGGATTAATTGCACAGCTTAACCATCATGGAGTGAAAGTTTTGACAGGGCAGAGAGAGCGAGAGAGAGAGAGAGAGCGCGAGAGGGCAGAGAGAGAGCGAGCGAGAGGGGGCAGAGAGCGCGAGAGGGCAGAGAGCGCGAGAGGGCAGAGAGCGCGAGAGGGCAGAGAGCGCGAGAGGGCAGAGAGCGCGAGAGGGCAGAGAGCGCGAGAGAGAGAGAGCGCGAGAGGGCAGAGAGCGTGAGAGGGCAGAGAGCGCGAGAGAGAGAGAGCGCGAGAGAGAGAGAGCGCGAGAGGGCAGAGAGCGCGAGAGGGCAGAGAGCGAGAGGGCAGAGAGCGCGAGAGGGCAGAGAGCGCGAGAGAGCGAGAGGGCAGAGAGCGCGAGAGGGCAGAGAGAGAGAGAGCGAGAGAGAGAGCGCGAGAGGGCAGAGAGAGAGAGCGAGAGGGCAGATAGCGAGCGAGAGGGCAGAGAGAGAGAGCGAGAGGGCAGATAGCGAGCGAGAGGGCAGAGAGAGCGCGAGAGAGAGATTAGAGAGAGCGAGAGGGCAGAGAGCGCGAGAGGGCAGAGAGCGCGAGAGGGCAGAGAGAGAGAGAGCGAGAGAGAGAGCGCGAGAGGGCAGAGAGAGAGAGCGAGAGGGCAGAGAGAGAGAGCGAGAGGGCAGATAGCGAGCGAGAGGGCAGAGAGAGCGCGAGAGAGAGATTAGAGAGAGCGCGAGAGAGAGATTAGAGAGAGCGCGAGAGAGAGATTAGAGAGAGAGATATTTTAACTATTATTATAATTTTGGTGTACTTAATGTTCAAAATCAATTTCTATGTTGTTTTTTGATGCTTTGGCAATACAAAATGTATTTTTTTGTCATGCCAATAAAGCTTTCTGAATTCTGAAGCGAGAGAGAGAGAGCGCGAGAGGGCAGAGAGAGCGCGAGAGAGAGAGAGGGAGGGAGGGAGAGAGAGTGAGATTGAGCAAGCGAGCCCCGGCCGCATGCTCACCGATTTCAACACGAGCGCTGTCTTGCTCTCTCTCCCTCGCGCATATTAATTAATTCACACAATGGTGTCGATATTTAAATCATTTAAAATGAAAATGTAAGTGTGCTCACCCCATTTTTATTTGTAAGAAAGAATTTGATTAGATTTCATATCACAATATATATCGCAATGTAATTTTTTCCCAATATCGTGCAGCCCTAGGCTGAAGTATAGATTTTTTTTCTCATTTGTGTTGCTTTAATATTTTGATTTCAGACTCCGTGGAAGCGAATGAAGACAAACAGCATCAGTTTCAAAAACCTTATCATTTCATAAACGAAGATGAAAATGCCACCGTTTTACAGTCTGAAAAGAATTTCACACAAAAACAAACTGGAACAACTGCAGTCAAAGGATCTTTCAGCTGCTCCGAGTGTGGAAAGAGTTTCAAACTTAAATCAAAACTACAAATACACCTGAGAGTTCACACTGGAGAGAGGCCTTATGCATGCACTCAGTGTGAAAAGAGTTTTATTGATAAAGGAGGCCTAAATGAGCACATGCGAGCTCACAGTGCAGAAAAACCCTTCACATGCACTCAGTGTGGAAAGAGTTACAAACATAAATCAAATCACAAAATACACATGAGAGTTCACACAGGGGAGAGGCCTTATGCATGCACTCAGTGTGAAAAGAGTTTTGGTAGTAAAGCAAGCCTAAATATACACATGCGAGCTCACAGTGCAGAAAAACCCTTCACATGCACTCAGTGCGGAAAGAGTTACAAACATAAATCAAAACTACAAATGCACATGAGAGTTCACACTGGACAGACGCTTTATACATGCACTCAGTGTGGAAAGAGTTTTGTTGTTAAAGGATACCTAAATGAGCACATGAGAATTCACACTGGAGAAAAACCCTTCACATGCACTCAGTGCGGAAAGAGTTTTGTATCCAAACATATTCTGAGAAAACATCAGCTCTCTCACACTGGAGTGAAATCATTCAGCTGTGATCAGTGTGATAAAACATTTGCTTCTGCGTGGAGCATGAGACAACATCTTAATAGTCATGCTGGTGTGAAGCCTTACATTTGCTCTGATTGTGGAAAGAGTTTTACACTACTAACAACTTTACAACATCACCGGCTTATTCATACTGGAGTGAGATCTCATATGTGCTTTGACTGTGGAAAGACATTTCTTACATCTAGTAGTTTAAAAAAACACCAGTGGATTCACACTGGAGAGAAACCGTACAAGTGCTCGCTCTGTGGAAAGAGTTTCACTCGCTTCGAAGGCTGGAAAATTCACGAGAGAGTTCATACTGGAGAGAAGCCCTACCAGTGCTCTTCATGTGGGAAGAGTTTTGCCACATCATCTACTCTACGGACTCATAAGAAAAAGCATTGCCCAAAGTTGTCTAAGTGAGCAAAGTTCATGTTCATATCCATCACTTACAAGCAGTGGCCGCTGGTTTAAGTTAGCCTGGGAAGATACATTTAAATGTACATTGCAAAATAATTAAGAAATTGTATTATTTAGTCATACTATTCGACTGGTAGTCATGTTAGCAGTTATTAAAAATCAATGTTTTTTTGTGTGTGCGGGGCACCGAACAAATTGGTCATTTAGGTCTGTAAACTTTTGAAACCCATGTGTCTTGAGGCTGAGCTCTAATTGGCTTGTACCAAATTGTCCTCAGATCCTCCCACTTTAGATCTTAGCGAAATAATTTAGTTTGTATGTTTTTTGGCCTTGTGTGACTTGACCGTTCTTGACTTTCAAATTTGCGCAGGATCTCTTCTGAGGTTAATGAACATTTTATTTTATCTTTAAAAAAAAAAATCCTTTCACAAGGCATTCAAATGAAGAAGAAGAAAAAGCTAGGACCGAGTTGGCTAGCTGGATGTGATGCAAGTTATGCCTTTTGTTTTCTCTGTTTGTTATGTCAAAGTCTTGTCACCGAACGTTGTGGGCAACGACACAGAAGCAAACTGAAACAATGCAGTTTAACTCCAGGCGATCATCTGAGGCCAAGCACAATTGCTTGTGTAGGTGATGCAGTTAAACTATGTCCCTTTTCAAGTAAAATATGAGTCTTTAAGTAATTATCATTATATGCACAATATTAAAATATATAAATAATATAGTGCACCTTCTTTAGTTGGACATACATTCAGTTATGTCTGAATACTTGACATATATTGTCAATACCATTAAAAATGAATGGTCTAGAAGTATTTTATTAGATTAGTTTTTGCATACTTGTTATATTGGGCTTTATTAAACTTTTACAAATATAATGTCTTTATATATGCAATTTTTTTTTAACTACAAGTCTATGTATTGAACAATTCTCGCAGTCTTTAAACTGAGATCTTAAAGGGTTTGCCATACTGTGGCTCTCTTGTGTGGACAACATGAGAATGATTGCCTTCATGACTAAATCACATTAATATAATTATTGATTTTTTTTTTAATTATTATTATTACAAATGTTCAGTGTTTACTTTACTGATACACTCACATTAAACAAACTCAAATTCACTGATTTGATGTCTTATTTCATGCTTTAACAGTTGAATTTTCAAAGAAATCATTCTTTAGGCAAAACATTCAATGCTAGACCCTGAAATGCATTGTGCAATTTCCAGTTCATAGTTTAATATTAATACAATTTTTTTCAGTGTCATCCTAATATGTCATTTCTTCAGCTAATATGAATGCTGGTGTTTAAGTGCTCTCGTAGGGGAAGTCAAAGGATAATGACGTCACTGAGCGCTGTTGGGGAATCCTGGAGTGTGATGTATGAGGGAAGCCCCAGTATTACAACTCTTAATGGAATATTAGTTCTGTATATTAGCGTCGGGTAAAATAGAATTGAAACGAGTAACAGCGAAGATGTTGAATTAAACAAACACAATCAGCGTTTCCTCATATAGGCTTACTTACTGGCCCTGATAATAACTTCTGCTTACCACTTGCTCCATTTATGCAAATCAGTTTTTGTGAATGAATGAATAGAATTTTTAAAGTCAAATAAAATGTGCCAAAAATTGCAAAAATGCCTAAACTGCAGCCCTAAAAATGCAAGCCTTAAAATTCAAGCACTGTTAATTAAAAATTAATTATTTTTTCAATTTTCAGTGCAATTAAATGTGCTTTTTTGTTTCAAAGACATTTGTCATTATTTTATTTCCAGGAATAAAGGCAGGTATTATTTTGCAATACAGCCAACACTAAAGAACTCTAAATAATTTAGAGAGGAGGGATTGTGTGGTGATTACCAGGTTACGGTTGGGGCATTGTGCACAGAATTATGGTCTATTGCAATTGTTGGAAAGGATTCGGAAAGCAGATGCTTATTTGGTGAAGTGGAAACTGGACCATGTAATAACGGAGTGTGTTATTCCTAGAACTACAACAATCATAATGTTTTCTGAGCTGTCGGAAGCTGGAGTTTCATCTTTATCTTTTATCTCTTGAATAAATTCTTAATAACAAGGAACATAAAACAATAAAATCTGTTATAAAATGTTTACACTTCACTGGACTTTCTGAGAGCATTTAACCTCTAGGAGGAGTTCTTCAGATGGCCTGAGGAGGGCAGCAGTAGCCTTTGATGCGTCGAGTCTGCCGCAACTCTTAGAAAAAAGAAGACGAAGAAGAAGAAGAAACAACATTGTGTTGCCTCTGGTTGTAAACTGCAGAGATTTAATTCCTTGAATAAATTGAAGAAACTTTCACAGGTAAGAATGTGTTAATTTGTTGTTGTTGTTGTTATCGTTGTTTATATGTATTAACTCAACATTATCGGTTTTTAAACTATATTGTCTTTTAATTGTCAAGTTAGCTGATGGCTTCAGCGTCTTGTGTTTAGCAAAATGAACTACTGAAGTCTATTGCAGAAATAGATATTTATACATTTATATTAACCAAAATCCTTAAAGTCTTCGGTATAACTAGGGTTGAAGAAATACTCGCTCTAAAGTGTTCACGGACCTGCTTTGACCGTTTCAATATAGCGGACGTCCACAGAAGAAAACGCTAATAATAATAAAGGTATAATACATATCTAATGTATATTCCTCTAGATGTCGCCATTTGTTTTCTTTTTAACCACGTGAGTTTATTAAAACGACTCTAAACCTGCTGTTTATCAGACAGTGAGTACATTCAGTTGATTATTTAGAGGATATAACTAAATCTAACTACTTTTGTAGTCATACATTTGACTACTGACTAGGCTACAAAAATAAAATAAACTGGTTTGTTTTAGTGAATCTAAAACGCTTCTCAGCAGTCATAAATGAATCCTTAATTATTATTTGTTTTATGTCCATTTATAAATAACATTCAAATCATTGTAGTTGATGCTCATGAATCGTAAGACTGTTAATGGCTGGTTTCTTCCATCACAGCGCTTAAAGATTATGGGTTATATCATTGAATGGATTTTTATATAAATTATTAACACATAGCACATACTGTAGTAATGTTCTAGATGTTCTAGTTTTGTTTTCAAAATATTGTTTCCCTTTCAAGGGAACTTCGAACTGCGTCCTCTAGGGGTCGCTACAGGGAATGCTAACGGTTGATTGCTTGTGTGTTTCAGACTGTTGCATATTTAAAAAGTAAGCAGATGAGTTAAAATGTCTTTTTACTTAGTTAACCATGGTTCCCTGAATAGGGAACGAGGCACTGCGTCCTCTAGGGGACGCTATAGGGAATGCCCACTGATCTGTGAGAATGCCTTATCGTTATCCGTTTCTGAAGCTGCATTGAAAAATGCCAACAACATGTTAGCCAGCCACAGCCCCTGACGTCATTACTGGTGTGACTGAAGTATAAAGAGAACACGTCATTCTTTTCTTCATCTTCATTGACTGTTTAGTTGGAAATGTATAGCATTTAGGAGTGCATGTTTCTCGCCAGAGGCTTTGCTCTGATACCTGCAGTTCACACAGCTCATATACTGTGGTGTGTGTGTGTATTTAAGAGCAAGCGCAAGTGTTTAGCTTTCGAGGGAGTTGGATGCGCTCTGCTGCGCTCATTAGACGTGTTTCCACCACAGGAACTTTACCCAGGAACTAGGGACTTTGGCCTGGTATTCGGTCTGTTTCCACCGCAGGAACCAGGAACTAAATAAAGTTTCGGGTAAAAAAAATGCCCCTCAGAAAGTCCCTGCTGGCGACTTTTGGGGGTGGGACTTGGGCGCTAAACATCCTGATTGGTTGAGTTCACGCAGCATTGGTTGAGTTCAACCACCATTTATTCGGATCATTTTCAAAATATTAGTGTTATTGTGTCATGAAATGTAATTTTAAAAGTATTTCAGGCGAGAATGTAGTTGTTTAAAACTCAAATCTGTGGTTTATTTAAAAAGACAGCACCTATTTAAAAATGTGTTTCGCCGATCCCGGAGAGGGTGAGCTCCATGAGATCAGCGGGAGCTCAGTGCTTATGTATCCGCTGTGAGCAGCCTCACCTCGGCTAGACCTGAAAATAAAAAAGGCAAATTTATATAATATTTCGTTTCATTGTAATGGCTGTATATACATTTCCCTGAACTAAGTACATTTCTGCAGCTGTTATTATGTTTAAATGAAAACGAAAGGAGGCAATGGTATTTGATATCCTATTTTGTTTTATTGTAAATGTACAGTGAGGAAAATAGCAGTAGTCAAGGCGAGCTGACTGAAGTTAAGGCCGGCGAGACACTGGATGCGTGGCGCAAGCTTCTCAGCTGCGTGCCGTGTCCGTTTTTAATTCGGCTCCCATGTTAACAGGTTAGAGCTTGCAGACTGCCTGCGTGAGACGCGCGGAAAACGCGTGCATGCTAGAAATAGAACAGACGCCTATTTTTCACGCGACACGCAAGCGTGTTGGAAGCATTTCCAGGCAAAATAAAATGTCATGTTGTACACAAATATATATTGATGCATGACATTTTGATGTTTGAAAATCTATAGGTTGACATAAATTCAGATGTAAATGTAATTAAAAAATTTAATAATTATCGATTTTCAAATATTGAAACCTGTCAAACATAGTCTATTTTGCCGTCAATACTGTTGACGGTGTAATTTGTCAGTAGGCGTAGGTGTAGGTGTGTAAAAAAAAAAAAAGTTTATATTGTTGTCATGAAGACGAGCCTGGTCTGTCGGCGGTCTCCCTCTATGTCCCCTACAGCAGCAGCAGCGCCGCTTCTGGTGTGTAAAGACACAGAAAAAGCGAAGCAGCCGCCACGCAACTGACGCAGCAGAAATGCCAAGCAGCCAGTGTGTCTCCGGCCTTAAGTTCACTGCTGTTTGCAGATTTACCAGACGTGCATTGTAACGTACATAACACTCACGAGTCGAATGTGCAAAGTCTGAACTACCGAGGAGGATGCACGTCCAAAATCAGCGTACTTTGTATTGAGAAATGCGTGCAGACCTACGTCACCAGTCTATTTGCCTAATCTTCCCAGTACTTTACACTGTGGTGGAAACGCAGGAAGCAACAGGTCTTGGGGGGGAAAAGTTCCTGGGGAAAAAAGTTCCTGGTACAAATGTTCCGGGGAATTTCAGTCGAAACGCGGCATTGGTGTGTTTCCACCGCAGGAACCAGGAACTAAATAAAGTTCCAGTTAAAAAAATGCCCCTCAGAAAGTCCCTTCTGGCGAGGTAGTACTTTTTCAAAGTTCTGGAACTTTTGAGGGCCGGACTTGGGCGCTAAATACGCTGATTAGTTGAGGTCACGCAGCATTGTGATTTCGACCTCCATTTATTTGGATTATTTTCAAAATATTACTGTTATTATGTCATGAAATGTAGTTTTAAAAATATGTTTCAAAGAGGTCAGAAATGGTCAGCTCCACGTGATCATCGGGATCTCAGTGATCATGTATCCGGCGAGAGCAGCCTCACCTCGGCTAGATCTTCTGACATTCGCTGCTGGCTCTGATGTCTCTTTAGTGGTTAAACAAAATAAAGTTCCTGGGGGAAAAAAGTTCCTGGTACAGATGTTCCGGGAAATTTCGTTGGAAACGCGGCAATTGTTATGCATTCGCGAGACTACTATTTCTTTGGCAATGTAGCGAGTGAGCGGAGCATGTTCTCCTGCGGGAATGCATGCTGTGCGTTGCGCCGCGTTGAGAACATGGAAAGTATCTGACGGGAAATTTCTGTTGAGACAGTGGTTGAGAAGTTCAGGGAGGCAAAGGCGTGCTCAGCAGCCTTCAAATCCTTCGTTCCATGAAGGTCCAGGTCTGAGCCCGTACAACCCCGGTGGGTCCTGGCCCTTCTCGATCTGAAGATCAGAAATGGGCACAGAAGGATAGTGTCACGGCTCGCTCCCCTCCCCTGGCTGTGGGTAGGAGGAATAGTGGGTCAAAAGGAGGTGGCAAGATAAGAGATATGATCCAGAAGAGGCATCAGCGCTTTCTGGAATAGAGTGATTTTTCATTCTGGGGTTTAACATCTTCCTTATCTTTCCCTTTGTAATTCCCCTGTAACCACCATCTCTCCACCTGACCGAGGTTAGGTAGGAACTTCCTGCATTAGTTTCCTATGCTTGACCTATTATGTTTTGTTGGTTCTATGACTTCATAGTAGCCACCTTACTGATGGTCCGGCCTGGAGGCTTGTCTGGGTCACTGCTCGAGCGGTGCTCCTGTGCATATATATATATATATATATATATATATATATATATATATATATATATATATATATATATATATATATATATTATATTAGTAATGTGCTGCATGGTTATGTGTTTAATCCTTGTGTGAGACTTCTTTGCAGTATTTTTGGGACCTGTGGGTTTCTGTCCTTTCTAAGGTAGGTCCTCTGTGAGCACCACCTTGGCTGGATTCAGAACCCTCGACTTGCAGTGTTACTTTACTCATCGATACTTCACCAGCCAGTATGATAGCCCTGGTTCCGGCTTCATGCGGCCAGGTCGTAGGCTTCTGCTGGAGCCTTCTTGATTATCAGGCCCCCAGCACGGAACTGCAAAATTTCCTGGATGTCCGGCAAGGTCGCCCTGAGGGGCTTCCTTGTCACCTGAATATCCCCTCTCGCTGACACATCGAGCGGGAAGTATAGGTAACATTTGCAAGTACCTTCTTGTGTAAAGCTGTCTCTGGCAGTGCTCCCCTCGCCTTAGAGGGTTGTATTTGAGCTTGCCTGTCCCGTTGGGTTAGGCACCTACTGCGATGCTTAGGAAGCTTTAAGTACACACGTTAAGCTCTGTGTACTTTCTGAAATCAACATAAGTGGTAAGTGCACGCTTATTTTCTGAAATCCTGTACGGCAAGGGTTACTTGCTCAGCTTCATTCCCTTTCTTTGAGTTGGTTATAGCTTGGTTCCTGCTCCATCTCCGTATCCTCAGGATACCTGTATAAATAGGGTGTTGCTACTAGGGACAGTTCCTTCAGCAAGCTAATGCAAGAGCAAGTGGCAGCCCCTGCTGCTGTCCATGGTTCTGGTCTGCACTCCCCTTAGCATGGTGGTGTGGGCATACTGTTCCCCATAGTGACCACTAGAGGTCCAATCTGAAGTTCCCTTCAAAGGGAACGTTTTAGGTTACTTATGTAACCATGGTTCCCTGAGTAGGGAACGAGACACTGTGTCCTCTGTTTCTTGCCATGCTTCGGACGCAAGCTTCAGACGAATAAGTAAATGACGTGTTCTCCTGGTGCCTATCTATACTATAGTCGCACCGGTAGTGACGTAATAGGCTTTTGCCCAATCAACATGTTGTTGGTGTTTTTCAATGTATGCTTCAGACACTGATCATGACGAGACATTCCCCATAGCGACCCCTAGAGTACGCCGTGTCTCATGTAACCATGTTTCCCTGATTAGGGAATAAGTAGCCTGAGACGTTTTTAACTCATCTGTTTACTTTTAAAATATTATGCAAAAGTCTGTAACACAAGCAATCAACCCTCAACAATATTCTTTCAGCTTTATCTGTTAAAAGAGCTTAATTGACACCTTCATTGAAGCAGCTCATGAGAGTTTAAATACTAGGGAATATTCCTGTCTTCCACAGCTGAAGAAGAAGCAAGCAGGAGGAATTACTCCAGGAGAATACTAAAATACTATTGGAAAGATGGAGTTTGAGGAAGAAACCTTCAAAATTAAAGATGAAGATACAGAGGAACAAACAGGTTGTGTTTTCCTTCATTCTCTTTAATGACTGATGAGGAACATTAAGATGAAAACAATACATTTAAAACTAAATATTAGTAGACTCAATAGTAAACAAATTGAGGCTGAAGTATATTTATTTTTTCTCATTTGTGTTGCTTTTATTGAATTTTGGGAATTTATTATTTTGATTTCAGAGTCAGTGGAAGCAAATGAAGACAAACAGCATCAGTTTCCAACACCTCATCATTTCATAAACAAAGCTGAAGACACCACCATTTTACAGAATGAAAAGAGTTTTGTGCAAAACCAAACTCAAATAATTGAAGTCAAAGGGTCTTTCAGCTGCTCCGAGTGTGGAAAGAGTTTCAAACTTAAATCAAAACTACAAATACACCTGAGAGTTCACACTGGAGAGAGGCCTTATGCATGCACTCAGTGTGAAAAGAGTTTTGGTGATAAAGGAGGCCTAAATGTACACATGAGAGTTCACACTGGAGTAAAACCCTTCACATGCACTCAGTGTGGAAAGAGTTACAAACATAATTCAAAACTCAAAGTTCACATGAGAGTTCACACTGGGGAGAGGCCTTATGCATGCACTCAGTGTGAAAAGAGCTTTGGTAGTAAAGGATGCCTAAATAGGCACCTGCGAGTTCACAGTGGAGAAAAACCCTTCACATGCACTCAGTGCGGAAAGAGTTACAAATATAAATCAAAACTACAAATGCACATGAGAGTTCACACTGGACAGACGCTTTATACATGCACTCAGTGTGGAAAGAGTTTTGTTGATAAAGGATACCTAAATGAGCACATGAGAATTCACACTGGAGAAAAACCCTTCACATGCACTCAGTGCGGAAAGAGTTTTGTATCCAAAATGTTTCTGAGAAAACATCAGTTCTGTCACACTGGAGTGAAATCATTCAGCTGTGATCAGTGTGATAAAACATTTGCTTCTGCGTGGAGCATGAGACAACATCTTAATAGTCATGCTGGTGTGAAGCCTCATGTTTGCTCTCATTGTGGAAAGAGTTTTACACTACTAACAACTTTACAAGTGCACGAGAGTATTCATAGTGGAGTGAGATCTCATATGTGCTTTGACTGTGGAAAGACCTTTCTTACATCTAACAGTTTAAAAAAACACCAGAGGATTCACACTGGAGAGAAACCGTACAAGTGCTCACACTGTGGAAAGAGTTTCACTCGCTTAGAAGGCTGGAAAATTCACGAGAGAGTTCATACTGGAGAGAAGCCCTACCAGTGCTCTTCATGTGGGAAGAGTTTTGCCACATCATGTAATCTACGGACTCATAAGAAAAAGCATTGCCCAAAGTTGTCTAAGTGAGCAGTTAATGTTCAAATCCATCACTTACAAGCAGTGGCAGCTGGTTTAAGTTAGCCTGGGAAGATACATTTAGTTCAAGTTCAAGTCTGCTTTATTGTCAATTTCCACATGTACAGTACATACATACAGAGAATCGAAATTGCGTTACTCTCAGACCCCGGTGCATACAGATAACATTAACATTAAAGCCTAAAAAAATAACTAGATCAAATATAAAATGTAGATACAATTATACAATAAGGGAATTATAAAAAAAGACATATAATAAAAATAAAAGTTAAAAATAAAGTTAAATAAAGCAGCGCAAGGTAAATGACAGATATAGTGCAAATCAATGAAGTGAACAACAGTGCAGTTAAAGATTTTTTAGTGCAAAAAAATCACTTATTAAAAATATCTTAAGTCTGATTAAAGTGACAAGTGACCAAGAGCAGTTATTTAACTGACTGATGAGGTGGTTCCATGCCGAATGAGGTAGTGAGCGGTGAGTGAGCAGACCAATGCTGCACAAGTGACTCGTGCATGTCATCATATAATTAGTGGGGGGGGGGGGGGGGTCATAGTTCAGTGGTGCCTGGGGAAGAAGAGGGGAGGGGGGGCAGGTTCGGGAGGGAGTTCAGCTTCCTGACAGCCTGGTGGATGAAGCTGTCCTTCAGTCTGCTGGTCCTGGCCTGGAGACTCCGCAGTCTCCTCCCTGATGGCAGCAGGCTGAAGAAGCTGTGTGATGGGTGGGATCACCTGTGATGCAGAGGGCTTTGCGGGTGAGACGTGTTCCATAAATGTCCTGGAGGGAGGGTAGAGAGACTCCAATGATCTTCTCAGCTGCTCTCACTATGCGTTGTAGAGTCTTTCGGCAGGACGCGTTGCAGGCGCCATACCACACAGTGATGCAGCTCGACAGGATGCTCTCGATGGTGCCTCTGTAGAAGGTGTACATGATGGGGGGTGGGGCTCTGGCTCTCCTCAGTTTGCGGAGGAAGTAGAGACGCTGTTGTGATTTCTTGGCCAGTGCTGCAGTGTTTTCAGTCCAGGAGAGGTCCTCTGTGATGTGCACACCCAGGAACTTGGTGCTGCTCACTCTCTCCACAGTCGCACCATTGATGGTCAGAGGAATGTGCTGAGTGTGTGCTCTCCTGAAGTCTACAACAATCTCCTTCATCTTCTTCACGTTCAGAGCGAGATTGTTGTCACTGCACCACCCAGCCAGGCGGCTCACCTCACTCCTGTAGTTTGTCTCATCTTTGTTGCCAATGAGACCCACCACTGTCGTGTCATCTGCAAACTTAATGAAGAGGTTGGAGCTGTGTGACGGTGTGCAGTCATGGGTCAGCAGAGTGAAGAGGAGGGGGCTCAGCACACATCCTTGGGGGGCCCCAGTGTTCAGTGTGATGGTGCTGGATGTGTTGCTGCCGACCCGTACTGCCTGAGGTCTTCCAGTCAGAAAGTCCAACAGCCAGTTGCACAGCGAAGTGTTGAGCCCCAGCTGACTCAGCTTGTAGATGAGCTGTTGAGGGATGATTGTGTTGAATGCTGAACTGAAGTCTGTGAACAGCATTCTGACATAAGAGTCCTTTTTTTCCAGATGGGTGAGTGCTGAGTGGACGGCAGTGGAGATGGCATCATCGGTCGACCGGTTGGACCGATATGCAAACTGGAAGGGGTCCAGGGGGGGGGTTGGGCAGACTTGATGTGGTGCATGACTAGCCGTTCAAAGCACTTCATGAGGATGGGGGTAAGTGCAACAGGACGGTAGTCATTGAAGCAGGATGGAGATGGCTTCTTCGGGACTGGGATGATGGTGGTAGTTTTAAAGCATGTGGGAACAACAGCCTGACTCAGTGAGATGTTAAAAATGTCTGTGAAGACATCAGTGAGTTCTGCTGCACAGTCTTTCAGTACACGCCCAGGGATGTTGTCAGGACCCGGAGCTTTGCGGGCATTGATCCTGCTGAAGGATCTCCTCACGCTGTCTGGGGTCAGAGTCATCACCTGGTCGCCGGGAGGAGGTGGAGTCTTCTGTGCAGTGGTGCTGTTTTGTTGCTCAAAGCGAGCGAAGAAGGTGTTCAGCTCGTTCAGCAGAGAGATGTTGTTGTCACAGGTCCGTGGTGGGGGCTTGTAGTCCGTAATGGTCTGTATTCCCTGCCACAGGTTCCTAGTGTCTCTGCTGTCGCTGAATTGGTGAGCTATCCTCCTGGAGTGCTGTCTCTTAGCCTCTCTGATGCCACGGGACAGGTTGGCCCAAGCTGTTCTCAGGCCCACCTCATCTGCAGCTCTGAAGGCAGCATTCCGTGTCTTCAGGAGTCTGTAGACCTCCCCCGTCATCCATGTCTTCTGGTTGGCCCGGACAGTGATAGTTTTTGTGATCGTTACATCATCAATACACTTATTGATGTAGGCAGTATCAGTCTCTGAGTACTCCTGGAGGTCAGTGGTGTTATTGCATGTGGCAGCCTGTTTAAACATGTCCCAGTCAGTTGTGTTGAAGCAGTCCTGAAGAATCTCTGATGATCCTTCTGGCCACACTTTAATCTGTTTGTAAACTGGTTTGGCGACTTTAATGAGTGGTCTGTATGCAGGCATTAGCATAACAGTGATGTGATCTGAGGCTCCGAGGTGGGGGAGGGGGAGGGCTTTGTAAGCTCCTCTCTGTGTGGTGTAAACAAAGTCCAAAATGTTATTACCTCGTGTTGGAAAGTTGATGTGCTGGTGTATTTTTGGAAACACACTCTTAAGGTCAGCATGGTTGAAATCCCCAGCTATGATGAGAAAAGCATCCGGGTGTGCTGTCTGCTGCTCACTGATGTGTTGGTACAGTTCATTAAGTGCGTCGTTCCTGTTGCTGGTGATGTTGAATGGGGGAATGTACACTGAAATGACCAGTATGGCAGTATATTCCCTCGGCAGATAGAACGGCCGGCACTTAATAATCATAAACTCCACCAGGGTTGAGCAGTGTTTGCTGATCACAACAGTATCGCGGCACCACGCGTCATTGATGTAAACACAAAGCCCGCCGCCGCGGGTTTTTCCTCCCGCGACGAGAGCTCTGTCCGCTCGATAGCACGTCAGCTGGTTGAGCTGAATAGCGCCATCTGGACCGCTGTTGCTGAACCATGTTTCCGTGAACACAAAAACACAACAGTCTCTTACAGTCCTCTGAGTTGAGCGTAGTAAGTGAATGTAGTCCAGTTTATTGTCCAACGAGCGTACGTTAGCCAGTACGATGGTGGGGACAGATGGCTTGTGTGGGTTAGCCGTTAGCCTAGCCCGGATACCTCCGCGCTTCCCCCTCTTCTGCTTCCTCTCACACCGCTTGTGGCGCCTCCGCTGCGGGCGAGATGCAGTAGTGGGAGTCGATTATGGTGAAGGCCTCCGTAGCAGATCGAGATCCCGCAGCTGTTCCGCTTGCGTGGAGTTTAACTGTAAAAATGCGGTTCTGCCGACATCGAGCAGAAACTAGCGACTGTATTTGCGCTTACAGACAGGTAGACGCGACGACAACGTGGAAAAACACTGCGACTCACAAGACAAAAAACACGAAAACACTTTTCTGTCGGGACAGAGAGAAGCCGCTGCGTGTGGACGCGCCGCCATCTTGGATTTTTCCCTTAAATATACATTTCAAAATAATTCTGAAATTGCATTATTTATTCATCATCATTATTTATTCATCGATTAATCGAATGGTAGTCATGTTAGCACCTATTAAAAATGTAATCTTTTTATGTGTGTCAGGGGCGCCGAACAATTGGTGTCTGTAAACTTTTAAAAAGCATGTGTCTTGAGGCTGAGCTATAAAAGGCTTGTTCCAGATTGTCCTCAGACCCTCCCACATTTGATCTTAGTGAATACATTTTGTTTTTATGTATTTTGGCGTCATGTGATTGGACCATTTGAAGGATGCAGTGCAGTATCTCTTCTGAGAAATGTGATTTTATCTTTACAAAAAAAAACTTTCACAAGGCGTTCAAAACAAGAAGAACCAAAGAAGCTTGGACGGAGCTGGATGCGATGCAAGTCATGCCTTTTGTTTTCCCTGTTTGGTATTTCAAAGTCTTGTCACTGAAGCATTGTGGGCAACGACACAGAAGGTAACGGAGACAAGCACAATGGCTTGTGTAGATGATGCAGTTATGGACGTGTCTCTTTTGCAGTAAAATACAAGTCTTTATGCAAGTATCGTTATATGCACAATATTAAAATAGATAAATAATACAACGGCCCTTCCTCAGTTGGACATACATTCAGACTGAAAACTTGACAAATATATTGTCAATACCATTCAAAATTAATGGACTAAGTATTTAGGAGATTAGTTTTAGTATGTATAGTGCAAATAGCTGCTGCCAGATGAAAATTAAGAAATAAATTACTTCTAGGTGTATATTACTATTTCATCGATTTGCTACTGAAGGCCTTTGTTCTAACCCTTTAATATAAATGGCTATTTTTTTAATGATTACAAATGTTCAGTGATTACTGATATACTCACATTAAACAAACACATTCACTGATTTGTGTCTTATTTCATGCTTTAGCAGTGGATTTTAAAAAGAAATCACTCTTTCAGAGACAAAACGTTTGTCTAAAGGTTAAATATAGTTTTACAAGAAAGAAAATCATGCCATTCTTTACAAGTTTAAGAGATTTTGTGAAGTCTTGTTCCTCAAAATAACTTCAAAGTGTTTCAATATGACATTATGATAATAGCTGGTCAGTGCCACAGATTTTCTAATAATTTTCACTATTTGTGTTGATTTCAACCACGTGGTCCATGAATTGTCTAGAAATCTGCTGCTAATATCAGATTGTGAGTACATTCATTTTTTTATTTATACAAACGTGTTCATAAAATAAGGTTTTTATGGATTTTCTATCTGTTGATGCTTTACTATAGGTGTTTAGCACATTGAAATTACTTTCTTGTATTGAAATCACTCAGTGTTCATGACTGTGTCAAAGCAGCTTTACAGTATCAAACTGGAAAATAGTGTCAATAATGCAATAAAAGCCAGATTGTCCCGTACATGTTCTCCCGCTCTTGCTTCAAGGTTGAGTGGTTCAGGTACGTCGTCATAGTCATAGTAGAAGTCTTCCATTGAGAAGAGCGAGATAGTGAAGCCTCATTCACAAAAGCAGGGCTCTTGTCGAAGGCCTTGAAGAAAACCGAGCTCCTGCAAGTTTTCAGCAGCCGAAGGCTCGCTTTACTACACTGCCTGCAAATATGTGATAGTTTCTTGAAATAAAGGTTCATTTAATGTGTTGTAAACCTGTGTGTATGTGTATTTATGTACTTTTATAATTCCCTCATGTTTCATTTACTCATTTGTATTCATGTTTTCCCTTGTTGTCAGAAAATAAAATATAATTATTACATTCATGCATTATTTCAATGACAAAAAAATTTATGAATTCACATCATGTTTGTTTTGTTTATGTGACATAACTCAGTTTACATTTTGCTTACGTTTTACTTAAATATATAATTATCATTTAGGTCCCTGGAGCACAAAAGCAGTAACACAATTATATTTGTAGCAATAGACAGTAATACATTGTATGAATCAAAATTATACATTTTTCTTTTATGCCAAAAATCATTAGAATATTAAATAAAGATATTTTGTAAATGTAAATATATTTTGTAAATTTCCTACTGTAAATATATCAAAACTTAATTTTTGATTGGTAATATGCATGGCTGAGTGCTTCATTTGAACAACTTTAAAGGCAATTTTCTCAATATTTAGATTTTTTTTTTCTCCATTCTCAGATTCCAGATTTTAACACACCATAATTACTGCTCAAATAGTATTTATTTAAAAATTTATATTAGAGAACTAAAATATTCAACTTATTTAACTGAAAAAAATTCAGCTGTGTGGTCACACTATAAGTAAGCAATGCATGACGGTTAAGAAAACAATATTAATGGTGCCTCTCCATCGCTCTCAGAATAAAATTATACTGTAAATGTCATCGACATAATCATGTATAATATGCTCAGATGTTTACCAAAAATTGCTGAAATACCTGTATAATGACGCTGTTGTATATCGTACCTAAACCCATTCAAATGTATCGTCAGTTTGTTTGGAGAGTTCCATGAATCACGTGACGCCGGCGAGATCAAAGAGAGACGTCACGCACATGGACCGTTGGCTAAACGTCTGATACATATGGACACGAAAGTGCAAACACTTCAAGAATGTCAAAGTCGTTATCGGATAGGATGCAAATGCAAATATTTCTTAAAAAAAGAAAATCCCAATTTAAAAATACTTTTAGGTATAATATTATTTTCCCAAACACATCTGAAAAAGTTTAAGAAAAAAAAAAACTGCACACGTTTAAAAAATAATTTATTGTTCATTATGTACAGGAAATAGAAAACAGCGTAGAAAAGTCATTGTCCAGGAAACTCTGTACACTGCATTGAGAAGACACTCTAAACTGTACAGAACTCAAGAGTACCGACACAAACCCACAGAAACCAGATCAAGACCCTCAGTCCACGTGAAACCACATCATCAGTCCTGTGACGTCAGAGGGATTGTGGGTAATCCGTACCGTGACTGCGTCCGTGAAGCTCTTTGGTTTGTGAACATGATCATCAGGAATACTGAGACAGGAGGAGAAGCCACTGAGACCTGCAGGTTTTACAGGGTTTGGGCTCTCGTCAGCTGGTTTGAGAGTCACTGAACCAGATTAAACCAGACCAGACCGGTCTAAGCTGCTCGTTTGAGCCGTTCGGGGGGAAATAAAACAATAAAATAAAGATGCATCTCATTAAAGCTGCTAAATACTCAGAGACGGTTGTCAATAATGCATAAGAACTACAAGAAGAAGAAGAATAACACAAAGGCATTGATGCGTGTAGATGGTTTGGTCCGGTGTGAAGGCAGCGCTAACGAGACGAACACTGAACACATTAATACTGACGATCTGTTCACGTCTCTGTCCTGCTGCTCAAATAAATACACAAACCTGCAATAATGCAATTCAGAAACAACACAAAATCATCACAAAAATAACAGTCCGCCGAGATCTAGTGGTGGAAAACTGCTTTTTTGAGATTAATATCATGGCTGTAAGATACGATTGGGGAATAAATAATGCATGTGTTTGTGTTGAAGAAAAGCTATGATGTTTGGTCAATGAACAGTCATCAGCTCATGACTTAAAAACCAATAAAACCTGTCAGGATCAGACCGGAGATGATCGCAAAGAAGCTGCATCCAGTAAAAATCATCATTAACATTCAAACACAAACTCAAAGCCATAAAAACACGCTGATCGATAATCACTGATTCCCACAGAACTCATGATTCTCACACACTGCAAAAAACACTTTCTTAGTATTTATCTTTAGAATTTTGTTTTATTCTTTCCAGTACAAATATCTAAATATTCTTAAATTGAGATCGATTTACCAGAGAAATGAAATTAAAAATGATTTTGCTCATTTTGATCGGATATTATTGTTTTCTTACAGAAATTAAGCAGGTTTAAGCTAATTTTTTTATTTATATAGAAAATGTAGTGAAAAAATAAAAGTACAAAATAAAAAGAACAGATACAGTGATGAATAACTGCATACTTTGATGTACAATAATGTTGACTATAAAAAAATAAATAATAATAAAAAAGAAAAGAAAAAAAAAAAAAAACTGTAAACTGCTTTTATGCCTTGATTTAAGATATAACATTTTGATTTTTATCAGTAGAATTATCAAAATGAAGCAAGTTCATGATAGGAAACAGAAAAATTAATTTTTCTCTGTAAGTATATATATATATATATATATATATATATATTTTAGAGAGAGAGAGAGACATGAAAATAGAAATAGCGATTAAAAAAGGCATGTTCAAGATTAATAACAAAAAAGATCACTATCAATAATGAATTTTTAGCATCTTGCATAATAAATTTGTCAAATAATGCATGTGTATGACTACATCACAAGTCTGAAAAATTATCAAAATTAAGAGTTTATGCTTAAAACAAGAACAAATATCTGGCAGTGTGTAAATTTTTTTTTGTAAAATACAAATAAACAATTTAAATGGAAACTTAATTCTTAAATATTATAAAGAAAATACAAAATGTTTAGCAAAAAAAAATCTAACTGATACTTGTACTTGTTTTAAGCATGAACTCGATTCACTTTGATGACTTTGATCAGAAACTGTATTTGTGAATGTATTGTGATGTCAGAATGATCAGATGTTTGTACTGGAAGAGCTAAAAACAACCAAAGACACAAATACTAATGAAGAAGCAGATGTTGTGCAGTGTGGAGGTGAAGAGAGGAGAAACATGATGCTGCTGGCCACAGGACGCTGAGAACACAGCAGACACACACACACACACACACACACACGTCAGGAGAGCGTGCAGTCGTACGACCCCTCCTCCAGCGGCTCCTGCTCCTCTGGCTGCGGCGGTGTGTCGTCCAGGGGTCGAGCGCTGGCTCCTGTGGGGCCGTCCGAGGGCAGCGGGTGAGCAGCGGTCAGTTCCTCGGCTCGGGGCAGCAGCAGAGGAGGATCGCTCAGTTTGGACGTTCCGGTCAGCTGGAAGGATTCGGCCTGGACCTGCTCCACAGGAACCTCCAGGAGCTTCAGCAGCTGAGGACCAATCAGATTCAGGAACGGCTTGTAGCCCAGACTGACCACAAACACAGAAACACACAGACACAGAGAGAGAGAGAGAGAAAGAGAAATTCATATTTTATTCATCAAGGATGCATTAAATTGATCAAAAGTGACAGTTAAAATATTGATAATGTTCCAAAATTGTTCTATTTATAAAATAAGCACTGTTCTTTGAACTTTCTATTCATCTGTGAATCCTGAAAAGTAAAGTAGTAGCACTGTTTCCACAGAAATATTGTGCAGCACAACTGTGTTCAACACTGATAATAATCAGAAATGTTTCTTGAGCAGTAAATCATCATCATATTCTGATTTCTGAAGATCATGTGACACTGAAGACTGGAGGAATGATGCTGAAAATACAGCTGTGCATCACAGAAATAAATTACACTTTAACACAGATTCACACAGAAAACAGATGATTAACATTAGAATAATATTTCACAATTTTAAAGATTTTTGATCAAATAAATGCAGCCTCGGTGAGCAGAAAAGACTTGATTAAAACCATTAAAAACTATTACAGATACAGTAGTGCATACATAAAAAAAGGGCATTTTTGATATTTAAATGATCTTTATTTTCTCATTAAATGTATATGGTTAGCACTTAACACATTAAACGAATAGATGAGTACTGCCAGTGATACTGACCAATCAGACGAGGCCCAGAGGTCGACAGCTTTCAGGCCGGCTCGGATGCTCTGGACCGTTTCTGCTGGGACTTCTGGACTGTCCAAAAAGCCCACGACCTGCTTAATGACAGCGGCGTCCCGTAAGATCAGCCCGATGACCACGCACCACTCCAGACAGCCGGCCTCCATGAAGACGTGCAGCAGATACCTGTCAATCACAGTCTCGTCAGCACCTCGTCATCAGACGCTGCACACACACACACACACACACACACACACACACACACACACACACGACTCCTCGATCATTCATCAGACTCACCGCAGCTGCACCTGACTCTTGTGAGGACCTTTATTGGCCAGCTCCATAGAGATGTGCTCCAGCTCTGATTGGCTGAGACTGAGGGTGGAGACATTCTCGTCGACCATCATCCAATCACCATCCACCATGGAGCTGGTCTCAGTGAGGTCTGTGGCTGAACCGATGCTGCACTCCTCTCCTGATGAACAGAAGCAACATGAGACAGAGACAGAGAAAGAGAGAAAAACACAGACAGGTTTAACACAAACCTTTGTTGATGAGAGGAGAGAGAAACGCCTCCTGCGTCTGTGGCCCTCCGTGAGAGGAGGCGGAGTCCAGTTCCTTTGAGACCGCCCCCAAACTATCCAGCCAGCTGTGATTGGCTGTGGTGTCCATGTCACTGTTCAGCAAACTGTCTGCAGACTGAGACTTCAGCAAACGAGGACTCAACACTAATGAGACAGAGAGAGAGAGAGAGAGAGAGAGAGATCACGTGATTGGTCAGCCATAACAGCTCATTTACATATAGTTACAAACACAGCCTGGGAAAAAAATACAGGTCAGTTAAACCCTAGTTTAAAGAAATACAGACCAAAATTACATTTTAAAATAAAACAATTGTAAACTTTCTATTTTTTTATTTATTTATTTATATATAACATTTAGATAAAATTAAAAATAAACAATAAAATTAACAATAATTTAATAATTTATACACACAGACACACACATCAAAACAAGTTTTATATAAAAATTAAAAAAATATTTTAAAAAATATAAAAATATTGAATTTGATATTAATTAAAAAATGTAAATAATAAATATCTAACAAATATCTAAATATGAATAATTTTATTTTTATTTTCCTTCATTAAAAAATGATATGAAATATGAATTTCAAATATGAAAAAAATAAAAATAATATATATATATATATATGTATATATATATATATATATATATATATATATATATATATATATATATATATATATATATATATATATATATATATATATATTTTTTTTTTTTTTTTTTTTTTTACTTTTTATTTGTATTTAGATATTTAATATAGAGAGAGAAAAAATATAAATTATACAAATGTGTGTAAATAAATATATATTTTTTTTATTTTACAGGTGGAAAACACATTCACACACCTGGGCGGCAGCGTCCGTTCTTCAGCGGCGAGTTAATGGAGCATGCTGGGATTACAGGAAATGGCCACAGGAAGTCCTTGTGCAGGCATTTGAGGGCGGTAACGAAGTCGTCGATCCGTGCAACCCGCGTGCGCTCTCGACACAGCCAGCCAATCAGCTCGAAGCCCAGCTGGGCGGAGAAACAGCCCAGATCCCGCAGTCTGACCTCCTCCAGCAGGTGCCGCGCGTGACGCCACAGCATCATATCAATGTAGAGATTCTCCGCTGAGTCAGTGTCCTTACACCAGCTGAACACACACACACACACACACCATCATCATCATCATCATCATATACACTCAACCGTGTGTGTGTCAGTGTTGGTCAAGATACTTCAAAGTACAAGTTATTTAGGGCTGCGTGATTTAGAGAAAATCTAATTATGATTGGAATGGGAAAAAAGCTAAAAATTAGCAAAAATAATAGTAATAATAAAAATGAGGATGATGATAAAAAATAATAATAATAATTGTTATTACTTAAAATTAACACAAAAACATTTTATTACTATTTATAAAATAATAATAATAATAAAAAAACACTAGAATATATTATAAATGTTATATTATTAAAAATAATTGTATTGGAAAATACAGGAGGAGTATTTCAGGAAAATATAATAATAATAATAATCAATTTTATTTTATTTAAATTTACAGCACAGCTGTAAACGACAATACTAATATTGGTTAATTTATCTTAATTTTTTATTTTGAAAAAGCTTCTCTTTCGTTGACAGCAGCTGGTTTAGAAGTGCTTCTAATTACAAGTTTGAGAAAAAGGTTTATTTATTCCTTCGCTTTGATTCCAGTTTATTTGTGATGACTCATACAGTCCTATTAGTAATATAAAGTAGGTCCTCTCACTTCTATATCAGAGCTAAAACAGCCTCGACCAGCAGCATCTAAATACATATTCTGATTAAAGAAAGAAAGACGGACACGAATTGAAGAATCTTTGTCTTCTGAACAGGTTCAACTCAAATGAATCGGAGCGAGCGAGTGCTTCATTATCTGAGACACACATCTGAATCGGGCATGTTGTGTTACCCTTTGGAGGACGGTCCAGACGGCACGCTCAGGGTCTTCTGCAGGTTGAACTTTCCTCCAGCGATGCTGTCGGCCGACTGAGACAGACTGATGCTGCGGTTCCTGAAGAACTCGAAGCCGCCCGTGGAGCTCTGCTCCTGCAGCGCACACACACACACACACGCACATCAGCACAGGAGCTTCAACACACACACATCTCATCTCATCATCTTCATCTCACCTGAGTGGTGGGTGTGCTGGGCGGAGTCTCGTTCTCCCCTGAACCAATGGCCTTCAGGAAGCGGATCATGTGACGACACAGATCCCATTTGCCCTGCTCCAGAGCCGTGTTGAAGAGCAGAGTGGCGTGCTGACGGCTGACCGCAGGGACCTCCATATTCTGAGAGGAAACATACATGCATAGAAAAAGATGTTCTTCCATCATTACGAAGAAAGCGGCTTAGTAAACCCAGGGTTTAGAAACACATGATTGTTCAATTACTTTATTCACCCAAGAAAAATTAAATAAAATTGGAAATGCAAAATCATTAAAACTTTTAAAATAATAAATTAATGAAAAAAAAATCTGTTTTATGTGTTGACTCTAGTCTTAATATGTAATAGTATATTTAACTGGTAAAACAGAAAATTGATTAAAAATAGGTAATTAAATGATTAATTAAATAATTATATAATTAAATTAAATAAATAAAAAAGTAACATTGCTCGAGTTAAGAATTGGATCTAAAGCAGATTTAAAGGTCACCTTTTATTCAATGCATGGCTCAAATGTAAAAACTATAAATGTTGAAAAATTGTGTTCTTTATGTTTTCAATATTTTCCAAACCAGGAGCCAAAATCTCTATATTTAAGATTCATAAGTAACATAAAAAATACTTTTAACTGCACTTAATTTTAAATACGCAGAATTAGCTAATATTCATTGTTTTTATGAGTCAGAAAACATGTCATTTAAGTTTTAACGTTTCACAATAATTGATATTAATTTGTAAGAATTCATCCTTTAAAGAAATAATATATATATATATATTCCTAGAAATGTGTGTGTCATAAGGGTATTTTAATGATTTTGGCATAAAAGGAAATGGATAATGTATTTGTCTAATGCTACAAATATACCCTGCTTTTGTGCTGCAGGTCACGTATAAACGGTGAGCAGCTACAGTTGAGGGTGATTGTAAGTGAGGTGTGTGTTGTGTATGTGGTCTCCTCCTGACCTGCAGGATGATCAGGTAGGACGCGGCCGTGTCCAGATCCTGTGCCATCAGACACTCCTCGAACAGGTCTTTGGGGTTCCCCACGGCGGCGAACAGGTAGTTCCACAGCGCGTACTCGGTCTTGCGTGCGCAGTGAACGATGGTCTGCAGGAAGAGCGGGAACTCGGTCACGAACTTGGCGACGGTGGGCAGCAGCGGGTCAGGGATGGGCTCTCGGGACGTGGCCTCCTCCTCCAGCACCACGTGCACCATCAGCTCCAGGACGTGAGGGAAGTACGGCAGCGAGGCACAGGACTGCGCCAGCATCAGCGCCTGCTCGCCCAGGTTACGCACCAGCAGCTGTCTCAGGATGTGATGGAGGTAGATCTGGGACGTCCGCTCCACCGTGCAGAAGGGGAAGAGCGCCTCGAGCGAGGACGAGCCGGTCCCGTCGAACAGCACCGTCTCGTTGGAGGCGCCCAGGATCAGCGCGTCCTCGAACAGCACGGTGAGCGGGTAGATGTTGATGAGGAAGGGCAGCATGATCCGGCGCGACAGGAACGAGTGCGGCTTGCGGTGGTCTCTGGGGAACAGAGGAAGCCACACCTTCATCCCCGCCTCGCCGCACGAGAGCCATAAAGCCTCCATCAGGTGGCGTTTCTTGCGGTTGCTGCGGCACGTGGTCCAGACGTTCTCCACGCACTGAGCCAGAACCACCGGAGGACAGAAGGGAAGCTGCCGGACACAGAGGACATCATGGAGTGCAACGGTGATGACACAGAGATGATGTGTGGCGCTTGAGTGGTTACTTAAGAACATGTATTCCTGTATTATTTGATGTGATAAATGTGATCATTTTAAAAGAAGCTGAAATAATGCGGGTTGCTGGATGATTAACAACCTTGCAGCTCGGTCTTAAATGGTGTATCTTTTAAAACGAACAGGACGTGTACTTCTGTAACACAACTGTCTCACTCTCTGGGATCGGGGAAGGGGCGGGGCATCAAACTCACCAGCTTGGTCTGATTGGCCGGCGTGTCCTTCTCTCGAACCTGTGGGCCGGATCGGTCTCTCTGCAGCATGATCAGCTGACCGGCCAAATTCAACAGGATACTCTCCGCCGAACAGGCCTGACACACACAGACAACTGATGAGAATATATACTCGTGTGTGTGTGTGTGTTTATGTACTCTGTCTGTGTGTGTGTACCTGCTGCGGGGCTTTGAGCGTGATGCCGGTCTCCGTCCGGACTGATGTGAGGGTCACAGACACCACCAGACCGGGGTGAGGAATATAGCGGGACATGGACACCTCCTGCAGCAGCTCCACGCTGACCGACGGACTCGGACTGAAGACAGAGAACGGTCAAGAAATGTTAAAGACAAATACAACAAACACCCATTCAGCTTACAAGAGTCTGAGTCGTACACAGAGGTGCCCAAAACTATTAGAGCTCTTGGCATATTTAAGAGTTTTCAGTTGTTTTTGTTGGAACTACTTGCTATGGAAGGAATCTGCCAAACACTGAATATAACATTATGACATGCCATTTATTTCTATAAAAATAAATAAATCAAACTGAAAAATAAATAAATACACCTACATATACATAGTCATTAGATAAAGCAAATTTGTATATAAAAACAATTAAATAAAATATTAAAAATGAAAACAATTAAACAAATAACATGCATAGAGACACATTTGGAAATGTTTATTATTAAAAACTAAAAACAAAAAATAAATAAGCATGCATATACTACAAGACAAATTTGGAAATCCTGAATTATGTGTGTAAATATTGTTGCATGTGTGTAAAAAGCAAAAACACTAACAATCAGAAAAGTATATAATTTGAAAAAGAAAATTAATTTATTAATTTAATCATGTAAATGTAGCACTAACTTTATGAAAGTGAATGTTGCGATACGGTTCAATAATAATTGTGTTTTTATGGATTATTACAAAATAAACCAGTGTGTATAATCGCTGAGGATCTATTTAATGACTGTAGCTCTGTATGATGAGTGATGTGTGTCACCTGTCGTGTCGTCTCTCGATGCTGTAGAGGCAGATGGAGCAGTCGGCTCTGAACAGGATCACCACGTCACGAAACACGTTTAGCAGCAGCGTGTCGCTCTGAAGCTTAGTGACGCTGGCAAACACGTTATCCAGGTTAGATGTGCGCACGTAAAACCTCAGCTACAAACCAAGAACAACAAGAGTCAGCTGATCAATGACCGGTTCGGTCGACACTGATGAATCAGAGGAACGTTATTCAGTCGCTCTTGCCTCTTCCTGCCGGTCAATGAAGTTATAACAGGCAAGAACAACAAAGTCCTCCCACCACGTGAGACCCCCTGTCACCGTCATATTCTGCTCCTGAAACACACACGTGATGTTAGAAAGCTTCCACTTCCTTTCACAGGAGAAGACGGTGGTGTAGGTGTGTTTACCTGGGTGACGTTACCAAACAGTTTCCATTTCCTGGTGTATAAAGAGTAATGTGCAAATCCACGGCGGCCAGCTATAGCCACACACTGACCAGACCAGTCTATAGCTGCGAACTACACACACACACACACACACACACACACACACACACACTTCATGAGTGCAACATAAATGGAACATTTATTGAAATGCTCATTAACATATTTCCGCCCACATTTACATATCATTACATATTCATTATGCATCAACATCTCCAGCACTGCTGCTGACACATTGAACTACACTATTATACAGCGGTTAACCAATCAGAAATGAGCTAATTTACATATACAAGTCTTAAAGGAACAGCAGCAGGATTAGGAAATGGTTATCAGAAACTAAACTGTAAGACAAGAAAGCTTTACTAACATGCATCAACCTAAAGAAATTGTTTACGCAACAATGACAATTTGCTAAAAACTCATCTACATGTTGTATGGGAGTGAATGGGTGCCATCAGAATGGGAGTCCAAACATCACAATAATCCACAGCACTCCAGGTTTTTAACTCAAATATGAGTCCATAATGCATAATAAAGCTTCCTTCATCTACTATTGTCTCTCACATTAAAATCCAGCCACATATTTGTTGTGAGCCGTTTTGATCTGTGCAGATTTCTCTCCTGATTCAGACCAGAACACTTTTTTACTGGAGGAAGTGTTATTATGCACCTGTATTTTAGTTAAATAGTGATGGATGTGTTTCATCTTTTGTGTTCTCCAGATGTTCACTGATGGACTGGAGTGCTGTGGATTATTGTGATGTTTTTATCAGACTCTCATTCTGACGGCACCCATTCACTGCAGAGCATCCGTTGATGAGACACTGATGCAATGCTACATTTCTCCAAATCTGAAGAAGAAACAAACTCATCCTAATTTTCAGCGAATGTTCATTTTTGGCTGAACTGTTCCTTTAGGAGTCGGTTCTTACCCTGATGGGCCAGTTTGTCTCTAGATATGTGCTGTGAATCTGCGGAGAGAGGAACAACAGGTGTCAGACTCCTAGATGCAGGCGGTGTTCTCGACAGTGAATGTGTGTGAGATCCTGTACCTGAACCACCTGCCAGTGCTTGTGGCCCAGTAAAGTGCTGAGACCCTGAGAGAGAGGGGCGGACGCTGACGGCCGGGGCACAGGACTGCCACTGTCCCGAGACGAGCTCTTCTCAGACACACTGTGAGCCTGGGTCGGGTCTCCACAGGTCAGATACAGACGATCCTCTCCGTGGAGCAGCACCTGCTCCTGATTACTCTGATCACACACACACACACACACACACAGAACCGTCTCACTCACTGATACCTGACACACATCTGATCACGCTGCATGTGTGTGTTTCTCTCACGGTGCACGGGTTGACGGTCAGCGCGCTCTTAATGAACTGAAACTGCAGGATGCCGGTCTGCTGGAGTTTCTCGTCAGGATCCGGAGCCGTGTCTGTGCTGGCGATCACCCACAGATGATATCCCTCCACTCCCCAGCTCTAAAACACATTCACATTCACAGATGAGCTTATCAAATCTGACTAACACTGCATTCAGTGTTTATCTGTGATCAGTCCTTGCACTGCCTGGAAACTGAACCCAGTATCTTTGCATTACTGGCCAAAATGATTTAGTGTTTGACCAGTATTGATTTTTTTGATGGTCGATGATCTTAGAAAGCAGGGTGTCTGATTGCACATATATACACACACACACATATATAATTACAGTAACATTACACACACTCACCATAGAGCTGATCTTCAGAGGCTCTTTCTTCGTGCCGTCTGAGTGACAGCTGCATCAGGAAAAAACAGAGAAAATAAAGAGAAACGTTAACATTCAGAGCTCATCATTAGTTGCTGGAGGGAACCTCCTTGTTAAAGAGTTTGTCAAAGGTTTGCAGTGGCGTGAGTGTGTGTGTTTGTGTGACTCACGAGAAGTCCTCTCCGAGTGTGCAGATGAGATGAGCTCCAAACACACTCCACAGAGACAGACCTCCACAGTCCCACGTCACCATCACCACACTGCAGTCTGGAGACCAGCGCAGCATCTTCACAGACCCCGTCTTATTCCACATATCTGACCACAGCACACACACACACTGAATCATGGGAAATGTTCGGCGAGTTCGGGTTGTTTTTCTTTATTAGCAACGAACAGACAAAACATACAAATGATCGTACAAATGCTAATTGAACTAAATAACAAAAATACATAAAAAAAAAAAAAAAACTGCTACAATATTATACAGACAAACACACTTATACAAAAAGTTATACTAAATTGATATATTTTTTTTCTTTAAAAAGTAATTTTATTGTTTTGTTGTGAATATAAAAAGTTAAAAGCAAAATTAAAACAAAAAAATAAATGAAGCTAAAAATGTTGTTTTGTGTAAATTAAATTGGAAATAAATCTAAATCTGAAAAAAAAGTAGAACTGAATAAAAATAAAAAGGGTTTAACCTGTTAACTGCCACTCATGTTTTTGAAGATAGACTTGAATGTGCATGATACAAACCTAAATTTTTAGAATTCATGACTGAAAACATTTTGTAACATGATATTGATGTGCCATTTACATGGTAATGCAATGTCTGATTTTATAATAGGTTTTAAAGGATGAATTTTGAGATGTTATGTTTTCAAGTGATGTATAACTTCTGATGATTTCTAAAATGTGATAGAGAAAAAGGCAACGAGGAAGTCTGTTTTTTTTAAACAAAGGTCAAAGCTCCTTTTGTAATGTAGATTTCTGAGGGTGCACTCTTGTCATAAATCCATCTATTACTTTTCCTACATAATTTTTAACAAAAAATATTGGTATAATATATATTTGGGAGTCTTAGACCTTTCCAACGATATATAGTTTGTCAAAATTAGATTAAATTTGATTGTAATATAGTATAGTCAATGTAGGTGTCCCGTATACGGGACGGGGTGACATTTAACAGGTTAAAAAATACATGTCAAAATTTTTTTAATCGAAGCATATAACAATTACAGAAAAAATGCTAATCCAAAATATTGATAAATACTTAATAATAATATTATTTAATAATACTATAAAACAACGGTTACTAAATTGTTTAGGTATTGCAAATTATCGTTTCTTTAATTTAATGCCATGCCAGTTAGCATGGGTATTTTCATGGCTAGTAAAATACGAAACGAAGAAGACAAAAAAAAAAAAAAAAAGCTATACTTTTTAAACAAAATCTAAAACCAAATCAACAGAGGCTCTAAAAGAGTTAAAATAATCTTAAAATAATCTGGAGTATAAGTGAAAATCCTAAACCATGGCAGTAAAAGAGTTTCAGTTGTATGCATCATATCTAATGAGCATTCAAAGTGTCTGATAGATGACAGAGAGCCAGAAGACATCTGATCTCAGAACAGCACTGGCCGGACTCTAATGGCTGCTCTGACACACTGCTTTAGATCAGTTCATCAGGTCAAAAGCTGAACAACAAGAGTCTAGGCACTGATTTGACTCCTGTTCCCACAGCAGCCATCAGGGGGCGTCAGAGGACCAGAACCAGACACTCAATCAGAGAGCATTGTGGGTCTGAGGTTCAACATACTAACAGCAAATAAAAGAATCATACAGCGTGTGATAAAGGCTGCGTGGCTTCTGTGGATTGTGGGTGGACTGATGTCACTTCCTGTGGTCTGGCTACTGTTTAAAGTGTAAACATCACGAGTGACGAGTGTGTCTCTCACCTGGGTAGTGTTTCGGGGTTAACTCCAGCTTATGAGAGAGCTGCATGGATCCTGTAGAGCTGTCAATCATGTACACCAACACTGCCCCGCTGCGACACACACACACACACACACAATAATCACACCTCAGACTGGATCAAAAGTTTGAGAACAACTACACAAAAATACTACTATAGATACACTACTGTACAAAGGTTTGGGGTTAATTTTTGGGAGTAAAGAATTTGATTTTCATCAAGGATGCATTAAATGAATAAAGAGAGATATTTCTAATGTCACAATTTCACAAAAGATTCTATTTCAAATAAATGGTTAACTTTCTATTCTATTCTATATCTGTGAAGCCTGAAAAAATTAAATGTACCACGGTTTCTACGAAAATATTATTCCTCTAAAATACTGTTTTCAATATAATAATAATCAGAGATGTTTCTTGAGCAGTAAATCAGTATATTATTCTGATTTCTGAAGATCATGTGACACTGAAGACTGGAGGAATGATGCTGAAAATACAGCGGAGCATCACAGAAATACATTACACTTTAACACAGATTCACACAGAAAACAGATGTTTTAGTAGTTCAAATTTGTACTTTTCTTTTTGATCAAACACACACAGCTTTGAAGAGCAGAAGAGACTTCCTTAAAAAAAAACATAAAAAAATAATCTAAATGATCCAAATTTAAATGCTAGTGCGTTTAATTTTTTATGTTTTCTTTAAACTTTTCATAACTTTAAAAGGTTAGTTCACCCAAAAATGAAAACTAGTCTGTTTTACTAACTCTCAAAGCATCCTAGGTATATAACTTTCTTCTTTCAGATGAATCCCATCAGAGTTATATTAAATGTTCCTTGCTCTTCCAAGCGTTATAATGAGAGTAGGCGGGTGTTTTTGTTCAACAGTCCAAAAGTAGTCAAACAAAGTGTGAAAATCCTTAATAATAAAACACATCTCACACACCTCCCGGGGAGAATAAAGTCCTCCTGCAGCGAACCCATGCACAAGGAAAATATTAATATTTAATATGTTATAAATACTTTTCTCACTTCTGTTGACTGTCGTGTGTGTAAGGAGGTCTTGTTGACCCCCAGGAAGTGTGTGAGGCATGTTTCATTATGGATTTTCACACTTTATTTGACTACTTTTGGACTGTTGAACAAAAACACCCGCCTACTCTCATTATAACCCTGGGAAGAGCAAGGAACATTTTAATACAACAGATTATATTCATCTGAAAGAATAAAGACATATACACCTAGGATGCTTTTCCTAGGGCTAATTTTAATTTTTGGGTGAACTCTCTTGTTAAAATGTTGATATTTCCAGATTTCCTAAATAAAACACACACACACACAAAACACACACCTTGCGCATCCGAAGGCCATGAGTCTGTATTTGTTGTTGACGGCGACACACGTGCCATCAGAGACGTCTGCGGCCCAAACGCCCTGCAGCTGCTGCACACACACACACACACACACACACACAATATTAGCACATCAACACAAGCATTACACAAACTAGCCGCGTGTCGTATTCTCAGAGCCGCCACAAGAGGCGCTGTTACAGACATGAGCGTGAGCTCTTCTTCTACAGTCAGATCGACTCCAGCGTCTTACTGAATCGTTGACATGTTTATACAGCTTTCTGATTAATACTGGTTTCATAAACTCTCTCTTACATCTGTGGCGAGTCTGTTTGAGGTTGGCGTGATGAAACCGAGTCGCCCGTCATCAAACACCACTGCATATCCATCCAGAGTAGCGCAGTACTCCATATCCCTGATATAAACACCGTCCAGGTCCAAACACGGCCCTCCTGGAGCAAACACACAGACACGTCTCACACACACACACACGGAGCAGGCGTGTCTCTGGAGGGAGATTGAGAAGTGCGTCTGACCTCTGGAGGACTGCAGGTCGAGGGAGAAGGGGATGGTGCACAGGTTCACTGCTCTCCGGCCGTTCCTCACACTGTCCCAGTGCAGCGTGTGCAGATAACCGTCAGCCGTCGCCACTAACAGATCGTCCTGCAGCGTCTGCAGACTGACACACACACACACACACACACACACACAATTAAACTAAAATTTAAATGGATTTAAAATCAAAATATAAAAAATAAACACCATATTTTTCGGACTATAAGTCGCACCTGAGTCGCATCAGTCCAAAAATACGTCATGATGAGGGAAAAAAAACATAAGTCGCATTTATTTAGAAGCAAGAACCAAGAGAAAACACTACCGTCTCCAGCCGCGAGAGGGCGCTCTACAGAAACAGTGAACAGCATAGAGCACCCTCTGGCGGCTGGAGACGGTAATGTGAACTCTTGGTTCATTTCTCTTGGTTTGTGTCAAATTAATTTTGATAAATAAGTCGCACCTGACTATAAGTCACAGGACCAGCCAAACTATGAAAAAAAAGTGTGACTTATAGTCCGGAAAATACGCTAATTAAGAACTTAAACAGCACATCAATGACATTAAAATAACACTGGACACACACCTTTACATACAGATGTTTTATAATATATTACACAAATACAGACTTGTATTTCCCCCCAGATTGATAGATCGATCATGTGACACTTCGTACAAATGGTCAAACTACCAGCTGATTGGTGCCTCCAGGTCGATGGGTTTCTTCATCTCTAGGGTCAGAGCTGGAGCGCACTGTTCCTCTTTATAACCCGGAGTCACCTTAACACGAGCGCCCCTACACACACACACACACACAGGGAGAGAGAGTGAGAAGAATAACATAATCTGTTTAGTCTGAGAGCTCATAATGCATCACCATTATAAACACACTCATAATTATTCCCAGCTCATTATTATTGACAGATGATTACAGGAAACCACGAAGCACAGAAACACACAGAGTGTGTGTTAGACACGTCCTGACATGACAAACACCGACCTGAACACTAAGATCTGAGGAACAGCAGTGTGTGTGTGTGTGTTTCAAAGAGTCTAATTGAGGTCAGTGTGTGTCTCACTAAACTGCCGTGGGCTACAGGTGTGTGTGTGTGTGTGTGTGTTTATGGACATGTCTTCGCAGGAAAGTCGACCGAAGCATGTTCTACTCGAGAAACATCACAAGCTCATTGTTCTGGAAAAGGAAAAAACACTTCCAGAGTCTGATTCTGTCCTTCAAACATCGCAACGCATCATGATTCAGTTCACGGCAGTCTTGTGGAATTCTGAACATAACATCCGTGCCTAAAGCCAAACCCAAACCTGCTGAGCACCAAACATCACATCAGTGTTTGTCAAGAGGAACAGCAACAGGAGGAAGAACAATGACAGCGGGACTGAGGAACAGGAAGAGGAAGTGATGCTGGGTGTGTGGAGGAAAGGTCAAGGGTCACTCACTTGGGATAGACAGGCTCGTACAGGTTCTTCTCATCTGAGCCTCCGATGATGTCAAACAGCAGGACGTAACCGTTCGCAGCCTGGAGAGAGAGAGAGAGAGAGAGAGAGAGAGAGAGAGAGAGAGAGAGAGAGAGAGAGAGAGAGAGAGAGAGAGAGAGAGAGAGAGAGAGAGAGAGAGAGAGAGAGAGAGAGAGAGAGAGAGAGAGAGAGAGAGAGAGAGAGAGAGAGAGAGAGAGATGAAGGTGATCAGGTGTCAGCAGTGTAGAGTAACACACACTGATTAGCCTAACTGTTCCTGACACACACACACACACACACACACACACACACACACTCCTCTCAGACTGATGAAACAGCACTCTAGAAGTCTAGAGCAGCATTTCTCAAACACCAGGCCTTAAAATGACTTAAAATGAAGACAAATCACACTTAAACTAAAAGAATCTTTCTTTATTTTTTGGTTCACACATCATTTTATATAAAGTCCAGGTGTCACAGTGACTTGGAAAACCTGGATATGAAAGGGAATTATTTTTTTGAATTTTATTTGTTTATTTTTTTTAGTGAACATCTACACTTTGGATTTTTTTTAAGCCCTGGAAAAGTCACATTTTATTAATTATTATTAATTCTTCAATAATTAATTTTGAATTCTTTGTATGAAATCTTCAAATTATGTCTAGCTCTAACACATTTTATTAGGCAGATTTTTTTTTATTTTTATGAATTAGTAAAAAAAAAAAAAAAAAAAAAAAAGGTGTAAATCACAAGCTGTTACTGAATTCTAAGGAACTAATACATTTTTTAAATTACTCATTTAGTCATATATATTTTGGGGTTTTAATGCAACTAAGTTCCGGTAAATTAAAAATATTAATTAAAATGTAAATAAATATAATAAATAAAAAACATAACCAAATAAATAAGAAATAGTAGCTAAATAAATAAATTCACAACCTGAAAAGTGACAGACAGGGAAATATAATTGTAAATGTAAATAATCAAACTCAACAGCCCATATTTATTGTGAGTAGTTTGTAAAGAGAGCAGAATAAACAGATAACGGAGGTAAATAATAATAAAACCCCCATGACTGTCATAGTTATCAGAGATTGTGTTCAATCCTCCAGCTTTCAGCACAAGTGACCGCCTCAGATTAGACGGAGGAGACATGGACAGGTGTGTGACGCGTCTGATGAAAACAGGGCTGAAGGGTGAAGCACAGGCGTGCTGTGATCATGTGTTCCCTGAAGCTCAGACTGCGCTCCACACAGTAAATGTCATCAATTATTCTCCCAGAAATGCCAAAAATGACAGAACGCTCAAAACACTTCAGACCAAACAGAATGGAAAAGCCGTCACCATGACGACCGCATGCAAAAAAGGAGGGAAAAACTGTGAAAGACTCATTAAGAACACTGACATCTGAAAGAAAGACGACGCCTACAGATCCAGAAAAAAACAAGAACATTTACCATCTGCCATTCAATACGAGACGCTCTGATGCACTGTACATCCATCATCAGGGACGTCAGTGGAGACATTTCTAATCTCACAAAGATTTCTAATAAATGCTGCACTTTCTATTCATCTGGGAATCCTGAAAAAATCTAATGCATCACGGTTTGGACAAAAATATGTGACACTGAAGACTGGAGGAATGATGCTGAAAATACAGCTTCACAACACAGAAATAAATTACACTTTAACAGAGATTCACACAGAAAACTGCTGTTTTAAATGATACAAATATTTCAGAATTTAATGCAGCCTTGGTGAGCAGAAAATACTATATAGCAAATCTGCAGACTTGTTTTCTTGAGACAGCAACTGGTCTTTTTTTCTCTTTTCCCGTATTTTTCTAAAAGTGCTGCTGGTCTGAGTGTTGAACACACACACACACACACACCACACGTGGCTCAGAGGACTCAAATACTTCAGACACACGTGGAAAGACTGAGAGCTTCAAAACAAGTGGAAAAGACTGCGAGCGAGCGAGCGAGCGAGAGAGAGAGAGAGAGAGAGAGAGAGAGAGAGAGAGAGGGAGATGAACTTCCTGTAGAGTTCAGCGCTCGGGACGGACTGTTTTCGTCAGCTGGAGCGAGACGCAGCCAAAACTCCCAGAACTGAGCTAGACGCTCTCGGTTTACTGCGCTCAGAACAGACAGAAGCGGAGAAGAGGAAGTGATGCGTTCCTCAAAATGTCATCATGTGGCAGACAAAAGTCAATCTCAGTTTCTGCTTCTGCATTGTTTCGAGACGTCAGATGTATTTGAGTCACTTCGTTCAGATGGATCCCTTCAATAAAAGAACGAAAGGATAGAGGCAAAAACAAACATTCAGTATGAGACTCTGTCGAGGGTTTGAACAAATCACTCGATTGATCCGGTTCTTCAGAATGAATCCTCTTAATATTGGACTGGAGTTGAATTGAAAGTCAAAATATTTACAAACTGTAGATGAGAAACATATTGAACTTAATTACAAACTATAAACATGAGAAAAGTTGCCTTTGCCAGCTGAAATACGCTGAAAATTAATTGAAATAAAACATTAAAACTGAAAGAAAAATAAAACGTTTTAGAAATATTTCTAACAAATAAAAATGACAGAATCTCAAATACGATACTAAAATGTAAACTTCAAAAAATAAAAGCTTAATCAAAATATTAATAAAAATTGCACTTATAAAATGTGTATAATGTATATATGTATATCAACAATACTAATATTACATTGCTCACAAATGCGTTGCAATAAAATCAATCAGTGAACTGAGTCACTCTGATAACTCAGTTAATTCAAATTAGTCACAAATTAGTTGGAAACACTGAGTTATATCAATCACAAAGAGTGTTGCTGTTATTAAACAAATCATTTCGCCTCGGCAGCAGAGAGGAGTTCAAGCTGAAGTCATAAAATTACTAACTGAAATGAAACTGAACTAAAATTATTAATTACAATTGTAAAAAATAAAAAACAACAAAAAATTACTAAAAGTTAAACAAAATAGGAGAATGTAATATTAATAATAAAAGCTATTTCAGCAGTTAGGTCTAGATGCTCCATGAGTGTGAAATGTGACACACACACACACAGGATCAGTGCGGTCTGTCATCATGGACACTGATGATGTGTCTGAGTGACAGCTGTCAGTGATGCGTGGTCTTCTCTTGAGCTTCATGTAACAGAGAGAGAGAGACAGAGAGAGAGCAGGAGACATCAGATGAGCACAGAGACGCTCTCCTGCAGGCCTGAACCTGAACCTGTACCTGAACCTGAGACCCTCAACAGCCAAACACACACACACACTCAAGAGGGCAAATAGGATTTATATATATGTGTGTGAATGATATGATAAAAGGATTTAATCTTAAAATACTATTTTTACTATATAAACATATGTTACGCTGGAGCGCAGAAGCAGTCATAAGTAGCACAGGTATATTTGTAGCAATAGCCAACAATACACTGTATGGTTCATTCTTCATTTTCCTAATATGCAAAAATCATTAAGATATTAAGTTAAGATCATGTTCCATACAGGTATTTTGTAAATTACCTACTGTAAATATATCAAAACTTAATTCTTCATTAGTAATATGCATTGCTAAGAACTTCATTTTGACAACTTTAAAGATGACTGTCCTCCTAACAAACCAGACATTAATGGAAAGATTATTTATTCAGCTTTCAGATAACGTATAAATCTCAATTTTGGAAAAATTTACCCTTTTGTGCTCCATGGTCACATATTTACATTATGTATATTAAAAAAAATGACCCACACATAATTCAATAAATAATTTAAGTAATTTTCTATCAGACATTTCTAGCAAAAAAACACCACTCTAAACAAAGAGTTTGCACAGAAAGGCTAATATAAAAAGACTTCAAATAATTTGCAATTCAATAAATACATTTTTCTTGCAGAAAATTCCAGAAAAAAGAAAAACCCTGAACTATTTCTTCAAAAATAAAAAATAAAAGTGTAAAGGTCCCTAAGGAGTGAGATGCCCATGTAGGCAGCAGACATTAAGACAGCTCACTAGGGTTTGAGCAGATCTACACTGTCTCAAACACACAATCATTCTAGTCTCACAAGACAGATGTTCATTCAACTAACTAGACAAACTTTAATATTTAGTGCTGTGAGGGCAGAGGAACATCTGTCATCATCTGAATCATTCATACAGACACACTGAACCATGATGAAACTGAACTGATCTCTTATCAAGAGTTATTAGTGATTGTTTCTACAGACTCCGGTGGTTTCAGAGTAGTAACACTAGCTCGCGAGCAAGCAGTTAAACAGTAATACGAGAAATAATCCTGGAATGCAGATCAGAGCGAGTCTCTCAGAAAACTGCTTCCTGTTAGTGCTGACAGAGGAATCAAACCGCAGCGCTCCAGAGCACACAACACCACGAGAGACGAGGGACGAGGTTTGCCATCGCTGCTACTCAACCTGAACAGGATTTGAATGGTCATCAAAAGAGCAGAAACATTTGCATACCTGAGAGAAAGTGCTTTACAGTTCAGTTCATATCACACACAAACAATACCAGCACAGCAATAAAAAAAAAAAAACTATAACTGACAGGTTGTTTAAAATCAATTTTTTTTTTTTTTTAAACTTAAACAAATTTTATTCAAATAAAATCTAATATAAAAATAAAACATTAAATTAAAATAAATATATTTTTAAAATCTAATATAAAAATCAAATAAATTAAATAAAAAATGAATTCTAAAATATGAATAAAATATAGAAACATAAACAACCTAAATCTAGAATAAAAAGAAAATCTAGAACAATACATAAAATATAAAACAACACTAAATACATTTTGAAAAGAAAAATCTAAAATAATTTGAGTTAAAATGTATATAATATAAAATAGTATCAACAAAAACCTAGAAGAGATAAGAATCCAGTATGATATCTAAATGAAATCCCATAGTGAAGGGAAACAGACTGCTGCGGTCTAACTCTACAGTCTCCAGTGTTTCTACACAACACCCTCATTAACTGTGTCCTGAACCGGTGTTTGCTGAAGGATGACTGCAGGAGTGAACCGGACCAGCAGCAGATCTGATCACACACACACACACACACACACACACACACACACACACACGGGGTAATGGACCGTTTCCAAGACTCATATCACTTCTGATTACAGTCTTCAGGCATCCGTGGAGGCAGGAGACACACACTGCATGAGCAGCATGAGATTATTCTGATACTCAGGACACAAACTTTAAACCTGTCGGAGAGACGACTACTGCTGCTGTCGATGCTACATCACCTGGTCTCGTGGTTAAATACAGGCATGTGCAGCATAGTGTGTGTAGAAATGCAGAGTTATGAATTAAAGGAACAACTCTGAAGCTGTACATTTAAAAAGGTTATAATTAAATGAACCTGCACTTAAACTGTCCCAGATGAATGAACAGTGTTTGTGGCTGTGGTTGTTATGAAGGCATCGGGTTGAGCGCTCGGCACATTTACATCCACAGGAAGATAAACTCGTCAGAACACAGTGAAAACACTGCAGTCAGCCGTTCTCAGGCTGTTGATGTGGTGACACCAAACCAGCTCAGATTTGAGACGCACACCATTCTCCATCAAACCGCTGCATGTTTCTGACTTCCTCTCTGCTCACATGCAAACAAACTCCAATCTGACAAATGAGTCTCAACACGTGCTTAAACACACAGACAGACAGGAATGTGGCTCGATCTGTGCTGTTAAACTGATGTCAGACACATTTCACATGTGTAACATAATAACTCTCTGTGGATCCAGAGCAGAAACACACAGGGTCGTGTCGTCAGGTGAGATCCCTCATGCTCCTGCAGGAACTGAACCAGCAACCACGACAAAACTGATCAGATTCAACTGATACTGAACTAAACTTCAGCAGACACAGACTAGACAATACAGAAAAAAACACTATGAAACAAGCACAGTTCCATAAAAATGACAGACATTAATATTAGTATAGTAATTATACAGCTGTAAATTTTAATCCTATTTTATCTTAAAAACAGTTTTCTTTTTATGCATTTATTTTTATTGGTTTTAGTAATTTTTAATACGTAATATTTGAATAATATTTAATTACTATTGCTATTTATATGTATTATTATTATTATTATAATAGCCACACTGATATATAGTCACAAAATTTGACAAATTGTCAAGCCCAATTACATACAAAGAACAAAATATCCCAGACATTTCTCTCAAATTAAAGACAAAAATATTAATATTCTAATGTCAAATAAAATTGTTCTTATATTAAATGTTTTTTTATATATTATATTTTTGTCTTAAGTTTTTTCTTTTACTTTATTTATTTTATTATTATTATTATTATTATTATTATTCACAAATGTATTTTTTCTAAAATAATATTTTACAAAAAATGGAATCTATACAAATACGTTTATTATTACCATTATTATTATTATTACTGTAATACAAAAATTTATTTTTCTAAAATTATATTTGACAAATAATAAAATAAATCCAATACATAAAGGTTATTATTGTTTTTAAAAAGGTTGTTATTAGTATAGCCATATTGATATTTTAACAAATGTTGTCCAACTTCTGCATCCCAGAGCCCCTAACCCAGCAGGAGAACAGATTGAGACGAGACAGCAGAAGAGGACGCTGCAGGCGGTGAGAGAGCCTCCAGTTATTTTTAGGGGTGTGGGATCTTCGTGCAGGTTTATCACCCGCGGCCCACACAGCTCTGTTCCTGGGACGTTCCTCTGAGGTGAATGAAGTTCACTGAACTCCTGGGAACATTTCAGAGGCATTGAAGCCAGTATTACCCATGATGCTCCATCCATCAGAAGCTCACAGGCTGTGTGGAGGCGTCTGGTGCGTGGGAGAACAGACTAAACATCCCGAAGCGCCCGCTGCTATCTGCCCTCGCTCTGTGAACGCCTTCACGAGACACCAGCGAAAGATTAAAGCACACGAGAGAGAGGAGCATCAGATTCAGAGCGCTGTGCTCTTTCATCTCAATTTCACTGATAAAACACCTGTGTGTTCAAACCTGAAGAACAAGCACTAGAAACATGCTGCCAGGTCACATGACAACAACAACAACAACAACAACAATACATTTATATAAAATATACACACTTTACACTGTACACACTTAATATTTTATATTGAATTTTGTAATATTATTAGTAGTAGTATATTGTAAATTATAATCTTTTATTTTAATGAAAAAATAAATTTATACTTTTTGCTTGATATAATTAACTATTTGGGACCATGGAGATATTTCACACTGATTAAATATAACAAAAATGATTTTAAGATTATTGTTATTTATTTTAAACTTTCTTCATAGGGAATTTAGTATGATAACATGATTAAAAAGGACTATTTCTTTGTGCAGTGTCCTTCTTTTGTCTTCTCTTAATATTGGGTGAAAAGTGAAGGAAAAACCAGTTCAGAATCATTCGGTAAACAAATATCCCATGATCCTCTGGGCTCTCACTTACAGTGTACACAGAGGGAATCAGAGCACTTCTCTGGAGTATTTACTACCCTGGATAACAAAATCAGCGTTAAACTCTTTAACTACAGGTTTAAACTAGAACTACGAACAGCACATCTATTATTGTAATGCATAATCAATATTTGAGTGTCTAGTCGGGGATTTACATCCGTGACATCTAGAAGCAGCAGACCCGTGTTCATGTGTCCTTCATCAGGGTCTGGTGTAAGTGAAGCTGCAGGCTGGAGAATCAGACCCTGTCAGTCGACTAGTTAAACCGGCCGTCCTCGCTCCTCCTCTGATCAAGACTAAACACTGACTGTTGATCCAGACACAGAGGAGTGTGTGTTGTTGTTCTGCTCTGGAAACACTGAGATCAGGTGTCTGAACACACGGACGATTCGGACCCGTCTGATGGACAAAACCAGACCCACAACAACAACAGCATCTTAAACATGCTGCTTATCGCACAGGATGATGAAAAAAACTGTGAGACAATCACCACAAACAACGCTTTTACTTGTGGGTGCCTTAAAATAGACCAAGTGTATTTTTATCTTTATTTTTATGAAATACAAACAGGGTATGGAAGGAATTTGCTGCTAATTTTACTTATATATTTACTCAAATGTATTTATTTTTTTAAATAAATTACAATAATTTAAAATAAAATGTAATAATGTAATAGTGTACTAGCAATAATAAATGGGTGAAAATAAAAATAAGAAGAAAATTTCCCACGACTAAATAAAATGTATTAAATACAATAAATTACAATATATTGTAGTAGGATTAATTAATTTAACGTTAAACTGTTTTTTTTCTATTAAAAATAAATAAAACCAGCTCAAAAAAATAATTGAATAATCAGTTTATTTAAACACCCACTTAAATATGATAAATTAATTACAAAATAAAATAAACAAAATACAATAAATGTAAAAGCAATTAAATATAATAAATTAGTTGTTTTTTGATAAAGGGGGAGGTAATGATAAAAATATATATAAAAATATAAAATATTTTTTTAATATAAGTTTATTTAAAACTTACTATTTTAAATATTACTATTTTAAACTATTTAACTTATATATATATAAAATGTATAATTTCTACAATAACTGTCCAGATGGTGTAAAGGGTTAATCAGCCAAATCAAGACAGGTTCCAGATGTGAGAGGATGCTGTGATGTTCAATAACAGCCCAGTACTGTAGTGTGACCGAGTGAGTGTGAGTGACAGATGTGAGCGTGTGAAGACTCTCTGCTTGTCTCCGTCTCTCTGTCTCTATTCATACAGCAGTTATCAGCCAAACAAAAGAGACAGCACAGCGTTTGTTCTGCTCACGGTACGCACTGATGGACGCTCACATTAACATTTAAACAGTCGTCTCCTCTGTGAAGGACACGTGTGACTGGAGTAATTATGCCGCCTAACTTCACCCATAATGCCTTAAAATACCGCTGATGTGGGCGACTCGCTAGGGCTGTTAGCGCTGAGATTAGCGCTGTTCTGCACAGACAGAGAAACTGTCAGCATGAGAACATTCAGGGAAAATGTGGTGACAATCAATCAATCAGTCTCCACACACAAGACATGTGTGCAAAACTATGGGATAAAGTCACCCGAGCAAAACAGCTGTGTTGGTATCTCTGTATGATGTATCGTCTCAGAGATCACTGATCCTCACAGGAGAGACAGAGGGGTTTCACTCACCGTCACTGCGATCATGGAGTCATCGGGCTTCCATTCCACCTGCTGATAGAAGCCGAACTGTGCGGCCGCTTTCCCAGACTCGATATAACTGACGATCAACACGCTGGGCTACAGACAGACAGAGAGACAGAGAGAATTAGACATTCACTGGCGTCCGTGTGCTTTAGTCATGTACAGAGACAGTCATCACTAATACTGGAAGAGTTGAAGAGTTAGTTCACCAACCTCATGTCATTTCAAACCCCGTAAAATCACCCCGAAACACAAATGAAGATATTTTTGATGTATTCTGACTGAATGATCATTTTTGGTCCTGCAGCGTTTCAATGACTGAACAGATCATGAGTGCGCACTAAGTGATCAGAGGAAACATTTTCACTTTCTGGACAATAAAACCGCTGGAATAAAGTCACTGAATCAATGCTTGCTTGGCTATTTTCATGCATTACCTTTCTTCTGAGAAATCACAATCTTGTGCCAAATCATAATTCCAGTTTAATGTGCAGCTCTAGCTAATAACATTAAGCACACCCTAGCAACTGCACAGTCAGCAAACTGATAAAAACACAAAAATCAGAACACCTAGCAAACGAAGGCAGATGCTAAGCGTTTCAAACTAGCCAGTAACTGCATAGCAACGGTCTAAAGGCTGATCACTAATACGATACAGTTCTAAAACTGTTCTCAATATTAAAGAATAGGAGAGAACAAACTACAGCTATATGATAAAGGCACAGAAACAATATCACACAGCCAAATATCTGAGAACGGACAGATGTGAAAAAGAGGATATTATTTATCTGCATTTGTTAAAAACCACTGGGTGGAGTTTTATCATTATAAGCTGGTTGTGTACACACACGGTCAAAACACTTTTCAGTTCAGACAACATGGAAAAGTGATTTTTGCATCCGATGACCCCTTTAAAACGATCATGACACCTTAGTTACTGCATTTCAACAGTTTGGCATCATGAACAGAAAAAAGAAAACCCTTCTCAAGCGTGCTATAAACCTCTCAGAATACCCTCACAACCGCTTGGAAACACTGTCTTCAACTACATGAAGAAAAAAGAAAAACATGTTCAGTAAATATGAAACTGAAGTCTTTAAAGCCCAGAGGTGAAAGAGTCGTGAACAGCACAGATGAGAGAGGATCTAGATCAGTGCATGTCTCGACTAGCTGAAGAACATGAGCAGAACCAGGTCATGCTGTCACTATTCAAGACCTTCCTTTAATGTTCACTGCTGATGTATGAAGAATCTGCAATGTGAGGATTACAGCCAATACTGTTGAGAATAACCCAGAATACTCCTTTAATAAGATGCTGGAATAAGAACAATAAGTCTAATTTCATTCAACAAGCATATATGTCTTGATCTTACAGCTCGACAGAGACAGAAAACACTCTCCCAGTGAAGTGAAGAGCAGCAGGGAAACACATCAGGAGAAGAGAGACGGATGTGTGGATGAAAACAGCGCTTGGCCACGAAGAAAAACACCCAAAAATGGAAGCAAAGTGCTGGTTTCATTCAGCCAAAGAGGAGCTAGAAACCTCAACACACACACACACACACACACACACGATGTTTACAGAGACTCCCCTCCATAGGCGTAATGGTTTACTGTACAAACTGTATTTTCTATCACCCTGACCAACCCTAAACCTAAACATACCCCTCACAGAAAACTACGGTCACTTCTTGAATTTCAGAAACGTTCTTTATAAGCCTTTTGTTTTACAGAGACACAGGAAGCGTCCTCATAAACCATGTTTACGCTGTAGTACCATGTCATTACACACATCTGTGTCCTCATAAACCAGAGCAGTGCACCAGTGTGTCTAACACACGAGAATATAACACCAACACCACAGAATCACACTGCGTTTGTGTTTAGTGTGTGTGTGTGTGAGTGTGAGTGAGAGTGTGTGTGCGTGTGTGAGAAGGTCGTTCCTAGTGAAAGCCTGCGTTTTGTTCAGGGGTCAGACAGGCTTCAGAGTTCACACGAGAGGAACAATCAATGGACACATTGTGTGTGTGTACGGTGTGTATATATAAAATGATAAACAGGCATATATGAGAAATATATTTTAACTTAAATAATAACTTAAGAAAACAAAAGGAAAAACTAGGCAACAAGATGCCTATCCAGAGTTTCGGATCATAATTGTGCTGCACGAAAAGAAACAAGACGGCAGAAAGTGGCATCATATTTTGCTTAAGACTATTTTACAAAATGGGTTTAAATTTTATATTTTCTCAACAAAAAAACAACAAAATTCTTACGCTTGGTTAAGAGTTAAAATGAGCATCACTATCTAGCAGACAAACATGCAGTTTAGTAATAAACATTAAAATGTGCAATTTGACGGACAAAAATTGACAGACAAAACAACTGCAGGATGCTAATAACAAACAGACCATTATCATCCGCTGGCGTGTAGAATAATATAATGATCACTCTTAACACTTCAATATTGAGTCTAGTGTGATCACTCACTCACTAAGCTTGACTAACTGTCTGGTCTGTTATTGTACATGCTCTGTTATCTGTTCATTTGTGATGACTAGCGTAAAAACTTCTGAAGGAACAGGAGCTTCACATTTCTCTAAGGCAGAACACTGGAGGAGTACAGGGTAAAAAAAATAAATAAATAAAAAAAATAAATTCGATATCACCATATTTTCCACAGTTTGTATTACAAGTTTTCTGAAATGTAATTAATTATGTTGTAATTATCATACATATCTAGAACATCTAAACATTGAATAACGCAAGGTTTGTTTTTTTGTCATTAGAACTAAAAGTTTTTCCAGAGGGGATTTTGGATTTCTATTTTTATCACTCCATAAATAAGAAAATACTGCCAACAGACAGAAAACAAACACATTTTCAGGAACATTCAGCATTCAGGAACTCCAAAATGAGAACAAAAAAATAACCTAAAAAATTACTAAATGATGGCTGTCTGTCATTGGTCAGTCTAACAGATAGTCCCGCCCCTCTATGACATGATTGGTTGATGTACAGTGACTTGAATTAAACAGTCACACAGCAAACTCACACAAAGCAGCTGTAAAGGTTATTATAATTATAGTTATTGTAGACTTACAGCTCACCTCTAGTCCTCATCTTACGGTTTCCTACACAACAGAGGACATATGATCTCTCACACACACACACACACACACAGAGAGAGAGAGAGGATTCATTTCACCACTGCGGTGCTGGTGTGTAATAAGTGTGAATCTCTCATTCAAACCTCCAGGAGTTGGACTCTTTCTGCGGTGTCTTTTGCTCCTCTAATGAGAGTCAGTGGAGTTTAGTTTCCAACGTTCTTCAACATATCTTCTGTGTTTCACAAATGAATTAAAGTCCTTCTGATTTAGAACAAAATAAAGAGTGAATGATGATGCAAAATGTTTTTTTTTTTGGCTGAAGAATCCCTTTAAATCTTGTTTCTGGTCCTGTTGAGTGATGTTAATGTGCCGCTCTGATCTCACAGCAGCAGATCACAGGAATCAAACCAGGTGTCAGTTCAGTGTGTGTGTGTGTGTGTGTGTGTGTGTGTCTGTGTGTGTGTGTGTGTGTGTGTGTGTGTGTGTGTGTGTGTGTGTGTGTGCGTGTGCGCAGACATGTCAAGACCAGACACTTTGATATGCATGATCTCAGCACTTCTGACCAGAATGTGTGTGCGTCGTAAAAGAAACTCTTCCTCTCCAGCTTCATAACTCCACCTTCACAAACACACACACACACATTCCAGACACATTCCTTTCTATTTCCCTCCCATCGTCTGAGACGCTCTACACACTCGCTACAGAATAGCCTGGCATTAAATTGCTGGAAGTACATGGGGGGCACTTCCTGTTAGACAGGAAGTATAAAGGATCACCTGGAAGTATTTTCCCAGACAGACTGACTATATATATATGAGTGGAAAAGTCTTATTCTAACGAGGGAATATCAGTCAAAATCTGTCTGTGCATGAATGTACAGACTGTACTGTAGTAAAACTGATTTACACAGGAACTGAACACAAAACTATCAGCACTGTGTGAAAAAAATTATTAAAACAGCTAATGCACTTGAGGTCATGTACATCTTGATGATGGATTTTTTTCAGCTTTTGTCTTCTGAAGATGTAAAAAGAAAAAAAAAACATTGCTATAGTCGAGCCGTTCATTGTAGTTCTTGAAAAGGGCTTTTTAAAAATGAAATATCTCCCTTTGGAGTTGACTTTGAGATCTGTGTAACTTTGTAGATCTTTTTTATGCTCAAACACACACATTGACTAAAATTCAAAGAGAGAAAAAACATAATAGGAGCCCTATATTCTCTAAATCAGGCAGATCTGGTTTGAGTTCATACTCTTTACTCAGGGTTAAAACAGTTATCAGTAACAGAGTAAGACACGTTCTGTCTGTCAGTGTCATCAGAGACCACAGTTCACACTTCTTCATAACACCGAGACGTGTGAAAATAAAGCTCAAGTAGCTTTGCATCTGCAGCCCTTTAGTTTGCTCTCTGCAACAAACTGATGTTCTGGTTTCCTGAATCTCCTTCGAACGCTCATATAAACCTTCACGACAGTGTTTCCACAGAGCGTTTGACACACAGGTGAGACTCTCCACGACGCCTCAAGACTCAAGTCCAGACAAGTTCAACTGAAACTGAAAACTCATGCGAGATGCTGTGAACTCGGGAAAACTGGGGGATTTTCTGTACTTTGACCAACTGAGCAACGACATCAGACGTGTCAACAACAAACAGCACAGACATGCAGACAAATCAATCAGAAATCATCCATCTGATCTGGTTTGAATACTCAATGCATTTCAAATGGCTTTGAATCTGTACCTATGTGTCCAAACAATTCAATTCAATTCCACACTGCACATTCACAGCAGTGTGAAACAGATGGCATTCAAACCTACATCCACTAGGTTATCATTGTAACCACTAAACCACACACTTCAAACTCTTAAGCAATTGTTTAACTAGACAAATCAGATGCTGGGATTGTTCATATCTTGGTCTTTAACCACTAAACCACTAGAATAACACAACTAAGCATAATAGCATCCTGCATTTAGAAATCAACACGTGTAATTCAAGTGTTTAACTAGATTAACCAGATTCTAAAAGTTCACAACTCTTAGTTTTTAAGTAGTTTAACCCTTAACCAGCTGGTTTGAAGTCCCGATTCTTTTGAATAATCCATTCTTAAATTCGGAGGTCACAAATCCAGATCTTTTACCACTAAACCACATCACCCATCATTCCTGCAACGTTACCTCAAACCTTCCTGTTCTTTAACCACTACGCCACATCAGCACACCTTTAAAGACACAATGGACTGATCGGGAGTTAGTTTGACGATGGGATTCGAACCCACGACCTTCGAGTTACCCAGCATTTACACATGTATCGATTCGAAGCACGGTTCACGGGTGTGTTTGAGGAGTTTCTTACCCTGCTGAACCAGATGCTGATCTGGGTCTCGGACAGCACCGCCAGGTAGAAGCGTTGCGCGCTGGGCTCGATCAGGAAGGGCCGCTCGCTGCTCCGGAGCGGGCAGAGGAGCCTCCGCGGCCAGCCGCTCAGAAAATACATCACGATCCGGTTCCGAGCCAAATCACTGCGACACCGGGGCGGACAGACTCCCTCCCGCGGCCTCCATCCACCGGAACCGAACTACAGCTCGACACGGACTCGGTTCAGTTCAGTCCGGGATCATCGCAGCGGGATCCGGTGCCAGCTCGGATGATCTGAATCCAAAATCCGCTTTATTTGCGACTGCGAGCGAGAAAGTGTAGAAGTAAAGCCGTGTAACGTGTGTCGGCTCGGTGTCGCGGGGTTCGCGGCTCTCACTGCGCCACGGGACCGCTGGACTCTGTGATCCAAAGGGAAGTTTTGGATCCGAATTTGTCCCGTGAATCCTCCACCGTCGCCATCTTTAGTCTCTTATTTATCTCCGGTCTGCTCGCTGCTTCTGAACGCTGTAGAGCGGGAACGGGATTTATACGCGCGGTTATGACCGTTACCGCCAGAAGAGGGCGCGAAGCGGCCCACAATACACTGCGGTTAACGGAAAACTAATTTAGATCGCACTGACAGGGATTTAAACGATTTTTACAAACTGACATTTTCTTATAACCCTAACTTTATTTTATTGTTTTGGTTTACACACACACACACACATATCTATATAGCGGTAGTTTTAACTTTCACAGTAAGTTTGTCGCCTGCTCTTGGTCCCGCTCGATTTCTGATATTCATGACGTAACGTAACATGTTGGCGTAAAACGTCAGTTCCTCTGAGTTAGAATTCGAACGTCCGGTTCGATGCTCAGACCCGCGCGCCTCCTGCCGGAGAAACTGAGCAACTGCAGGCGTTAATATTGGCACTCATATAAATAACTAAATTGTGTAAAAAATAATTATAACGTCTAAATACTTATAAAAAATATGTATTTATAAAATAAATGAATTTAAAAAGCTTGGTTTTGAATCAGTTCTTATTTTGAGTTATACTTGTGTTAGGCATTAATAAAATAGTTAGCACTGTATTTATTTATATTGTTTTATTTGATATCAAACAGGTCCAAAATGTACACTCACTGAGATCAACATTTTGGGATCAGTAAGATTTTTATTTTTTTAAAGAAGTCTCTTCTAATCTGGATTTACTTGAACAAAAACACAGAAAAAACACTAATATTGTGAAATATTATTGCAATTTAAAATACAGGTTTTCTATTTTAATGTATTTTAAAATATAATTTATTTCTGTGACCAAAGCTGTATTTTCAGCATCATTCCTCCAGTCTTCACACTTTTGAAAGGCAGTGTATATTTGCATTGTTTCCTGATTTGTAAACGTGATTTATTTGACATTAAAATCATTCACAATTGAAAGCCTCAGGGAAATAAACAACCAGCCACAAATAAAATAATTCAGCATTTATTTTAAATTAAGCATCATTAAGTTAAACACAGAAAATCCGCTCCGTTTTTTTTCCATTTAAAAAAAAATTATATGTCATATATTAATATTAAATACGTATACAGACATAAAAAAATTATAATTAAAGGTATACTAATACAATTATATATATATATATCGTTTAATAAATATATTATGAATATAGTATATAATTAAATGTATATATTAAAATAATATTTAATATGGGTTAAATAATAATTATTACTTAATATACAACGATACGACCAGGGCTTAAATTAAACCAGGATTAGGATTTAGCTCAATTACCACATTCAATTTTTTTTTTTTATAAATGTACCACAGCAAAAAGAAAAAAAAAAGCATCACTGGTGTGCATCTTGAGACAAAACAAAGGCACCGATTTATTCTGAGATCAATCCATGCAAGTTTCTTTCAGCTGAAACAGCTTTAGTCTAAGACTTGTCTGTGAACCCGGTGAACCATTTATATTATTAAATGATGTAAAGTGATGAGTGATTAACAGTGTTCTGCTCTTTCTGAGTCTCCTGCACAGCTGCTGGACTCCAAAAGCGGCTGATGAACGGAGAGATGATGGGCTCCAGGCTTGCTTTTTATACTTTTCATCTGAATCTTCACAATCATTTTAAATATCATGATTAATTAGGTCTGTTAGCTCGATGATCGCTGTTTACAATCAGAAATCAGATCTAGAAACAAACACACGCTTCAGTTTTATGTTCTTATCATATATATATATATATGAACAGATACTCACATATTTAAATGAAAAATACGATAAAAGCCTTCAATCTGTGAAAAACTCACATTGTTGTGAGACGCTGAGATTGTGTCGTCAGAGTGACGCCGCTGGCGAAGATGTTACTGTCGCCACCCAGCGGCGCGGAGGAGCAACGACACACACAGAACTGCATAAAATAAAATAAAATAAAATAAAATAAAATAAAATAAAATAAAATAAAATAAAATAAAATAAAATAAAATAAAATAAAATAAAATAAAATAAAATAAAATAAAATAAAATAAAATAAAATATGTATGTATGTATGTATACAGTAATTCGCAATGACACCCACAGAACAAAATAAAATAAATAAAATAAAAAGTTCTGTCTAAACCTAGGGTTAAACCTAACCCTAACCCTAACCCAGTAATTAAAAAGACATAAAATTTAGCTGAACTATACAAATTTATGACAACATGCATTTGCACTATTTACATTTACATTTATTCTTTTTGTTTTCATCCAAAACAGCTTACATATCAGAAACAATGTCTCATGTAATCTGCAATAAGCGTTAACCTGCAACTGTTAGTTAAAAGAGTTATTTTTAACCAATTTAACCCATAACTATTAGTTTTTTATTATTATTATAATATATTGTTTTATGAATTAATTTGTTTATGTTGATTCAGTGATGTAACTTTAATAAAACCAGTCAGTTTAGATTTACCATTTAAGGATAAGCTACTATTAACATTTTACTATATGTATATTGTAAATATTTATGATACAAAGCTATTAAAAACACATGATATAGAAAAACTAACCAAAGAAGTGCCTTTCAAAAAGACTTTTATTGAAATTTCTTATAAATCCACTGGAGAAGTCTTCATTTATATACAAAACTGTACAATTATTTGTGCAGTCTGAATATAGAAATCTACGAGCCGGACAGATGCAGAAGTCATTACACAGTCTGTGTTGAAAGATGCAAGGCCACTGAGTTCAGTTCATACACAGATAAAGGCAAGATTCAGCTTTATTTAGCTTCACCTGAATTGACACCAAACACTTTTAAACCACGTTACATTCAGTCTTAAACACCAGCATTTGAACTCAAACATCTTTTTTTATTTCCATTCACATCCAAGCGAATCAAAGTTGAGTGCAATATTAGTTTTTTTTTTTGATTGATCTCAATCATGTCTGGCACATCAATATAACAACATAAAATAAATCAGAAACCTCAAATAAAATGGCTCAGAGATCGAACCCAGTGACCATCTCGAAAAACACAGTGCGTTAAACGTGCAGCTTCAGAATTAGATTCAATATCGTGGATTTTAGTGCAATATGATAATACATACCTTGAGTAATGAGAAGAGGTTATTATGTTATGATTTTGCACCGAAGCATCTAGTTTAAGGAAAGCCAGTATTAACACGTTAAACAGTAACATGGCAAAACATGCGTGTGATTCTGTGCGCTAAACCACGAGAACATACAGATTGAACCGCTCAAAATACTTCTGTATTAGTTCAGTAACACTACAAGAACTGCAATCGCATTACAATCCTGCAATCTAATAATACTAACAAACCTCTCCTGTAAAATCATTCAGACAGCGTCTGTGTTCAGTGTTTGAGGATCAAAGATCACATCGACAGACTGCAGACCTGAGATCACACTACAACTCAACAGTTTCTTTTTATGTTTTTTATTAATTCTCTTCTGCTCAACAAGCCTGCATTTATTTGATCTAAAATACATAATATAATACAATTTAAAATAACTGCTTTCTATGTGAATATATTTTAAAATGTAATTTATTTCTGTGATGAAAGTTACATTTTCAGCATCATAACTCACATCATAACTCACAGTCACATGATCTTTAAGAAATAGATTTCTGCCCAAGAAAAATTATTATTATTATTATTATTATTATTATTATTATTATTATTATTATTATTAGCAATATTTAAAAGAGTTGAGAATTTTTTTTTTTTTCATGTTTCTTTGATGAATGGAAAAATCCAAAGATCAGTATTTATCTGAAATAAAAAGCTAAAAAGCATAAATCAGAATATTAGATTGTTTTCTGAAGGATCATGTGACTAGAGTATTGATGGAATCACAGGAATAAATTAGATAATAAATGTATTCGAATAGAAAATGGTAAAAATGGATTGAATAAATCCAGGCTTAGTGAGCAGAAGAGACTTAAAACATACTGTTCAAAAACTTTTGACTGGTAGTGATATATTCCACAACATCAGATCAACAAATACTGAATTATTCAGTCGTAACTTTAGTATTGTACACTTCTGAAATCAAGGCACAGTGATGAGATGTCAGCTCTTGACTGAATTAAATCAACGCAGTGGTTTGTAACTAAAGGCACAGCAGGTTCAGTCACATGTGGGTCGTTCACACCGGACGCTTGCGTTAATGTTTGTGTATCACTGCTTCTGTTCTGTTGCACTGACCTCAGTCCAGCTGTTTAATGCAGGAACACGTCATGTGTGAACGGACCACTTGGTAACACGAATATAAAGTTGTTTTGTTTGGCCTTTTAAGAGGTTATAAGTTCTGAACATAGTGTCTGATTGTTAAAGGTGCTGCAAGTGATTTCAGGAGCTTATCAGCTTCAATCGGACACGCCCTTGACTCCGCCCACTATCACACACACACACACGCCTTCTGAGCTAAACCCCGCCCAGTAAATGACACACATGTCCCCTATATGACAAACCCTGCCACACACTATGTATGAGAAACTCCACCCACTGAGACACACCCTCTGTGTCAAGCTCCGCCCACTGACACAAGCCCCTATTAAACTCCTCCCACTAAAAGACACACACACACCTTTTATATCAAACTCCACCTGCTAAGACAGACACGCCCTCTGTATCAAACCCCGCCCTCCAAACCGAGGCCTGCAAATCTGAACATGCAAAATGACTGACAGGGTTTCTGACTGGCAAAAAAAAAAAAAAAAAACAGGCCACTCCCCTTCACTCTTAAAAAAAAAAACTAAATTAAATTTGTTTGTATATGAATTGCATTTAACATTTGAATCACTCAGTTTTACCAAACCGAAGAACTTAATGTGATGCATATATGTCCGTCATGTATAAATGAAGCCAGTCAGATTTCTGTAATAGCACAAATAAACAGAATGTGTTCTAAATACACAATACAAATAACCAGCTTTATATATTTAACATCAATAAATCCAACTTGTTTAAATCTCATGCATTCAAACTAACTGAATATTGCTTGTTCCACAATCATATCTGATGTTTTAACTTTTGTATAAATGCATTTAGAAAAAAAAAAGATTATTTAAATAAAATCTAACAAATTCAAAAAGTTAATTATTTTTCATTTCATTCAGAAATCTGACCTCATTGTGTATGACTGACCAATATGCATTACATTAAGTTTATATTAGTTTGTGTTAAAACAATATAAGCCATATTTTACATGCAATTCAAATACATAAATCTTGATTTCACTAGGTAACGAGTAATAAACGGACAGCAAGAGATGCGGGTGTCACTTGAGTCAGAATCGAGTGTGACGTGATTTCACAACATTTGATGTGTGATACTCCTAAACAATCACTGACAGCAGCTTTAAATTGGCTCAAAGTGTTCAAATATGAAAGGAAACAGATGCTGAATGAGCCTGAAGTGTGTGTGTTCTTCAGTCCTTCATCCAGGTGCTCGTTTGCTCACAGCGTCAGTCCTGAGAAATCTGTGTGTGAATCAAGACGACTGACACACACACACACACACCCACACACCCACACACACACACACACACACACACACACACACACCGCTCTTCTGAGAGTGACAGCATCTGTGACACACACACACACACACAGCTGCTTAAGACTTGTCCACAGGTGTCAGGCCGATATAAGTGCCATTTTTCTCGTCTTGATCGTCCGCTTTGTCGCTTACAGGAGCATATGATGTGTCTTTCTTCGCAGACGGCTGAAAGAAAGAAAGAAAACACAAAAGGTTCATTTAGTGTGTGTGTGCGTGTTACTAGTATGAAATACACTTGCAAGTACAAGAACATACTACAAGTTCATGTAGTCGAGTACAACACACTCTCAGAAAAAAGTGGGTTCTATATAGAACCATAGGGTTCTTTACTCAACTCCAAAGAACCTTTTATGCTAAAAAGGTTCTATAATGACAAGTAAGAACCCTTTTGGCACAAAGGTTCTTTAGGCTATTATTCATTCATATATTACATTATTCTGCAACATTTTGTATTTGAAATTAAATTATTGTTTGTAGTAACTTAATATCACATTTTAATCATGCTGATTTTTGGAGAAAAACTGAAATGGCACTCTTCATGTGATATTGATTAACTACATAAAATGATATAAATATATGACCCCCATATAACATTTTCTAACCCCCATATCTTGAATGTTGTGATCATTCACATGCATTCATAAATGCATTTGAATACACCTAATAATGCAGTGAAAGAACGCACTTAAAACGCGAACCCAAAACTGAATCAAATGATTCGTGAACCTGCTCAAAACTTCCAAACTGACTCAAATGATTCGCAAACCAGCTCCGAACTCCCGAAATGACTCAAATGATTCACGCTCCGAGCTCCCGAACTGATTCAAATGATTCGCGATCCCGCTCCGAACTCTAGAAATGATTCAAATGATTCGCGAACCCGCTTTGAACTCCCGAACTGACTCAAATGATACATGAACCCGCTCCGAACTCCAGAACTGATTAAAATGATTCACGCTCCGAACTCCCGATCTGACTCAAATAATTTGCGAATCCGCTCCGAACTCCCGAACTGACTCAAATGATTCGCGAACCCCAAACTGACACAAATGATTCGCGAACCCGCTCCGAACTCCCGAAATGACTCAAATGATTCGCGAAACCGCACCGATCCCGCTCCGAACTCTCAAACTTACTCAAATGATTCGCGAACCAGCTCCGAACTCTCGAACTGATTCAAATGATTCGCGATCCCGCTCCGAACTCCCAAACTGACTCAAAAGATTTGCGATCCCCAAACTGTGTGTATTGTTCATTGTAAGCATACTTCAGAATCTCAGCAGAAGTACTTTTATTTTGGATGCTGCACTATTCACATACTAATTAATGATTAATGTTTAAAAGTGAAGTGTAAAATAAATTATATAAATATTTTATTTGACTAAGTAATAACAGTAATATTTCAGTCTTTATATATTAATAATTGAATTAAAAAATAAGCAAAATAATAATGTTTCTATTTAGATGTTGTTATTTGTTAAAATGTACATGGTTTCCAAAAACACTGTGAATGTAAACCGAGACAACCATCACAGCTAAAATATAATGTGTACCAATAACCTCTTTTGTTGTTTTTGTGTAAACTGATATTGCAGATCTGGAGAAAAATGCACCAATATATATGGCAATATCAATCTTGATCTAAAGCAATAAATATCATACATTTCTGTAAATAACCGAGCGGCATGAGACGGATGACATTTACATCCAAATGCTAGTTAATCTAATAATTCTGAGCACAAAGTGAAGCCATAAACCGTTTCTACGATTAAAAGATTGCATATAGTGCATTTCAATGTTTTCTGTTGCATTTCTTAAATGTGAAAACCTCAGAACATGTTTTTGTTGGTTTGATGGCAGCCTTAGTGTGTTTGAACCGAGCTGACACATTTTAGGGTTTCACTTTGGTGGGAAAGTGGAGAAAAATGGGTTTTTCTGAAAGGTCTCAAGTTTCTCACACACAGACATTCAGACAGGGTGTTGTGTGGGGTTGTATTACCTTGTTCTGATTGAAGCGGATGACAAGGATGATACAGACGAGCAGCAGAATGACTCCCAGAGCCACGATGAGGAGCGGGAAATAAGAGACCAGAGTCACGATGAGCAGCAGCTTCTGAATCCTCGCCGCCGAGACGTCGTCAATCACCACCGACTGCAAACACAGCAGAAAAACACCCGGCGGTTTACAGGAGACGAAAGCGTTGGTCATTAATCATCCACTTCTGACGCTCACCTCATTCAGAAACAGAATGGGGAAGATGGTGCTGTTGAGATTCCTGGTCAAACTGAAGAAAAGAAAGGACACAGACACTCACGACTGTTTATCAACACACGATTAAATATATCAGACAGGAAAGCACCACTCACGGAAAGCCGGTCACTCTCTCGAGATGAATGTTGATCTGCGCTCGTTTCATGGCACGCACAGGCACTCCCATAGTCTGAGGAGAAACCAGGAGATCTGAGCCATCGAACCAGTTATATCACAAACACTCATGATAACCAGCACTTCAATCACAGCACAGCAGATCTTACAGGGTTCAGATCCAGAAACGTCTGGTGACGCTCGTGCACCGGAGAAATGCCATCGATGGCTTTGGCGTACTTCTCAGCGCCCAGATGAAAGTGAGGGAACGACACGACGACAGGAGCACCTGAGACACAATTACACCACAAAATCACTGCCTTTCTGATGCTTTAATCCAAAGACACTTGCACTGCAGTCAAGACATTCATTTGATCAGTCCATGGATTCCCAAACTCAGACTCTCCGATTTTTCCTTTTTTTAAATTAAAAACTGTTATACTGCATGATGAAAATTACAAGTTAATATTTTTTTCACATGACATTATTTTCATGATGTTTAATTATTATCGTCATAAAATAAGTAATGATTAAGGTAAAAATTAATAATAAAAAATAGACATTAAATGATTAAATTAACTTGCATCACAAGAATATATTTCTTTGTAAAATATTTCTGTTTAGAAAACAGCTATTTTAAATAGTAATATTTCACAATATTATCACTTTTACTCAAGAGACTTCTTTAAAAAATGGTTATTGCAAACAAATAAATGACTATATATATATTTATATATATATATGTGTGTGTGTGTGTGTGTGTGTGTTTTACAGAAATTTTGACTACACAGAAGAGACTTCTGAAAAAAATAATATATATATATTCATAAATCCAGTGCTGTTCCTATTAAGTGAATAAAAAATAAATACTTTTTAATGTGTTTATAGAGTGAAATCTGGTATTTAGTTTCATGCATTACGGAATTACAGAATTATGCTCAGAACAACATACTATACACACTATTTCTGCAGTGTGCGATATGATTAATCACCTAGATGACCTTCTGCAGGACCTCCTCAAAAGATTAAATAAACTGTTCAGCATCATGCAGCACACAGGCCACTGTTCCAGACTCTTCTTTATTCAGAAGTCCGTGACCTCGTCAGATAAAAGGATGTCCTCTAAACTCACAGAACATCTGTCATCACGAATGTTTTGTCGTCTAACAGCAGAAATGACGTCTCCTCCTTTGTCTTAATGCCTTCTCTGATACAAGCCCCCTGAGAGATGTAGAGCTTCATCCTGTCATGATGGTAAAGACGAACATCGTCTCACGAGAAGACCAGAGGAAATCCTCGAGCATGAAAACAATCAGGAGTGACTGCAAGTAACCCAGATGATTTAACGCCTCTGTTCTCAACACAGCAGGGAAATCAGACTCCTGCGTGACTGCGACAGAGGTGAAGTTTTTCAGCCCTAATGTTTGGCTTTATTTCATACACCTGTAATATGTCAGCACTTGAATGCTTTGGCAATATTGTAATCTGATGCTCACATGAGCAATCAAACACACACAGATCTGAGAGGAAGGCCAGCAGTTATTGTGTGTGCATGTTTCACTTCATGAATCAATCTAGTACTCAAAATCCATTTAGATTCAAATATATATCTTCACATCTGACATGAAGAAAGTCCCTAGCAGACTAAAAATACTCAGAAACACTTATTCACAGCTGCTTAAAACAGATACAGATAATTCTGGACATGCAAGAAGCACTTTAGTAAAACTTTAGTTCTGATGAGCTTTTTGGGATTAATAACACATCTCTGGTAAGTCCTCATTCTTCACAGACTGTGTGTGTGTTTTAGTGGCTTTTGGGACACCATCAGATCTCTGTGCTCAGAAATGTGGCATGTGTTCAACATAAAAAACAGCAGGACGAGATGAGGAATGTGCTCGTGTCAGATCTGTGTAGCAACAGATTTAAACGCTCAGAACACCCTAGCAACAGCATAGCAACAGCCTAAAACGCTCAAAACACCCTAGCAACTGCATAGCAACAGCCTAAAACGCTCAAAACACCATAGCAACTGCATAGCAACAGCCTTAAACGCTCAAAACATCCTAGCAACTGCATAGCAACAGCCTAAAACGCTCAGAACACCCTAGCAACTGCATAGCAACAGCCTTAAACGCTCAGAACAATCTAGCAACTGCATAACAACAGCATAAAACGCTCAAAACACCCTAGCAACTGCACTGAACACCCTAGCAACTGCATAGAAACAGCCTAAAACGCTCAAAACACCCTAGCAACTGCATAGCAACAGCCTAAAACGCTCAAAACACACTAGCAACTGCATAGCAACAGCCTTAAACGCTCAAATTACCCTAGCAACTGCATAGCAACAGCCTTAAATGCTCAAATCACCCTAGCAACTGCATAGCAACAGCCTTAAACGCTCAGAACACCCTAGCAACTGCATAACAACAGCCTTAAACGCTCAAAACACCCTAGCAACTGCATTGAACAACCTAGCAACTGCATAGAAACAGCCTAAAACGCTCAAAACACCCTAGCAACTGCATAGAAACAGCCTTAAAGGCTCATAACACCCTAGCAACTGCATAGCAACAGCCTAAAAAGCTCAGAACACCCTAGCAACTGCATAGCAACAGCCTAACACGCTCAGAACACCCTAGCAACTGCATAGAAACAGCCTTAAAGGCTCAGAACACCCTAGCAACTGCATAGCAACAGCCTAATACACTTTAAACGCCCAAGCAACTGCATTGAAACATCAACAAAACAACAAAATATCAAAGCTACTCCAAGACAACTGCCTAAAATATTTATAACAGCCTAGTAACTCCATAGTAACTGCATAAGAAAGCCAATGAGCAATAATTAAAGTATACAGTTAAATAAATGATTAAAGGAAATTAGAATGAAATTTGAATATTAATTGAAACTGGTTTAATCTTTAATGTTTAAACCTTAAACATTAAAGGGGAAGTCGTGGCCTAATGGTTAGAGGGTTGGACTCCCAATGGAAGGGTTGTGAGTTCTAGTCTCGGGCCGGCAGGAATTGTGGGTGGGGGGAGTGCATGTACAGTTCTCTCTTCCACCTTCAATACCACGACTTAGGTGCCCTTGAGCAAGGCATTGAACCCCCAACTGCTCCATGGCGCTGTAGCATAAATGATGAACACTGCTCCGGGTGTGTGTTCACAGTGTGTGTTCACTGCTCTGTGTGTGTGCATTTCGGATGGGTTAAATGCAGAGCACAAATTCTGAGTATGGGTCACCATACTTGGCTGAATGTCACTTCACTTTCACTTTCACTTAAATATGCATGTGAGCTGTGTTCATGTACGTGTAAATCTCATATAGACATTAGCGCACCTTTCCGACACACAGACACATCCATCACGCCGTCGTCTAGGCAGTTGTTCGGCGTCAGGCAGAATCCCTCGTTCTCCGGGTTGTTCTTGGCGCTGGCAAACACGGCTCGGGGCGGTGTGAAGCGGTACGCTGGGATGCCCTTCACCTCCACCTCCTTCTCAAAGCGCATGTGGATGGACCTGCACAAGAGTCACATAACAACACACGCTGAACACGACCTTACACACCTATTCAGTGTTCACTACTGAGAAACCATTCAGAAACCTGCTTTTAATGGACAGGAAAAGCTGAGTAACAAACAGCGGTCTTGTGATCAAGCGTGTTTCTGAGCTGATTCTGATTAGAGGAAAGGAGTTTTCCAGACCGACCGCATCATGATTAAACCGTGTACAAAGGTTACACACTCAGCTTCTGCGGCCGGCTTTCCCTAAAATATCCAGGTGAGGAGTCAGTGGAAAAGGACAAGGACAGCACACTAAGCCAAGGGCCGCCGCTCACACTCGACTAGGTTAAAAGTGTCTTGAAAACCTTCCAGATCAGAGTCTGTTCTTCAGAAAACACGAGTGACGGCAGAACACACCAGATTCTTTCTGCACCGAACAAGACGGGCGGTTTAGGGCAGTTCCCACTGAAAACAGAGATCAGGGTGAGACAGACAGGTCAGCTGGATTTCAGGTCAAAGGTCAAAGGAAGGCCAGAACAGATATTATATGGTGTATTAAAATAAAAGCGTGCATCACTCGCCATTCTTCATCAGCTGACACACACACAGAGGAAACTGAAGAGGAATACCCAAAATACATCCTAAATGTGAAATAAATAAGTAGATGACAATGCATTGTATAAGTATATATATATTTAGAAAAGATTCCAAAAACCAAACATACTGAATATAAAGCTGAACCACATGACTCTTAAAAAAAATAACATTTAAATGTTAAATAAATAAACAAACAAACAAGTAACAGATAATAGATTATATACCAATTAAATAGGAAATACGTTTGATAAAATTATTTAAAAGTTTCTAAAAGGCAAATAAAAGGTTACAGTAACATAAAAAAGATTTTAAAACCCTCTAACATACACAGGGGAAATAAAAACAGAACTGCATTGCTTTAAATAATAATAATAAATAAATAGAAAACTGTTAAAAATAGACCTGACAATAAATAATTATATATATATATATATATATATATATATATATATATATATATATATATATATATATATATATATATATATATTTACTAATTAATTTTGTAAAGTTAAAAGTACCTTTTAAAAAAACTAAAATGTTAACGACTCTGAAGTCCGAATAAAAAATAAAAATGAAATAATAAATAAATAAATAATGCATTATATAAATTTACACAATTAAGCCTATACATTTTATACATTTACTTTATCACTGTTAAAATCTAAACCACAATACTTTAAATAAATAAAATATAATTATAAAAAAAAAATGTCATACTACATTGAATATTTCTGAGTTAAACGAAAAGTAATAAAACAGATAAACTCCTTGATTCCTGTGTGTAAAGTGTTTCTATTCTCTTGCTTAAAACGGCATGCTTATTGTAAAATCCCATCCCGCAGAACATTCCTGTAATGATATTAGAGAGGACTGGAGTAAAGACTAACGGTCAGGCAGGAAGTCATGAGGATCAGACCTTCGGCTCAGTCTGAAGCTGATTCTCATCAGTGGAGGAGAGGTCGAGCAGATGAATACACATCTACTGACTCAGCACTTCTGCATTTCCACACATTATCTCATTATCATTATCTTCAGCTCCTCCAACAGTTACAGTAAATCACCACTGCGGCTAATAACAACCCAAGATTATCAGCAACTACTGTTCTAAAACCAGCCCCGCTTATCTTAAAAAGACATTTTATCTAAGACCATGTCATTATGGTGTGGATATATGTCAATTATACTTCATATGTTCATATAGAAGCAACTGGAGTATTATTGTGTGTTCATATTGTGGGATTACAAATTTAGAAAATGTTAAATCTAGGTTCCAATATAATAGTAGACTTTTTGGGGTAATAAAGTTGAGATCCAAGAAGCTCAAATCAGGAGAATCAAGTGTCTGAGACATTAACCTTTTGTCTTTGTGTTCTTCCTTGAAGCTCAAGGTACAGCTGTGCCTTTTGTCTCTATGATAATGTGAAGGTATCCGTGATACTGTCAGGCACCTCTGTATTTAAATGACACTGTTATGCTGATAAGATCAAGGCTGGGAAGATGCCAGTGTCTGGTATCTTCCTGATTGCATTTGCATGCTTTGTTAAAATGGTCTCCACCTCTACTGTATGGATCCCTCCCACTTGAATGTATATAATCTACAATGTCTTAAGGAAAATTTAGACCTCTTGATGACTGCAGCGCCACGCAGAGCATTCTCAATAAAGAATCCTGCTGAAGATTACCCAAGAGTCTCCTGGTCTTCGTTTCTGAGTTCCCAACAGTTTTTGGTGCCGTGACCCGGATAGAGCTTCTCACCTGAATCCAGATTGAAACTGCAACCTCAACAAAGATCAGACTTCATTCCAGACTGAATCTTTCTTTACAACCAATGGTTGGTGAGTGTACCTCTATCCAAAAGAACCTTTAAGACCAGAACAAATGTTACCCTCTGCACCGTCAGAGAAGAGTTAACAGACAGCTGTAGGGTTTGGTTAACTAAGTGACCCTCTAAAAAGGATATTTTAGAGATGAAAATAATCCTCTGTTTAGCCAGGGAAGATTAGCATCACATGCTAATATTTTGCTACCCTCTGTGTCTCGGCAGGGAAGTTTAGCATAAAGTGCTAAAAGTTTGTGTTAAGTGACCCTCTAAAAAGAATATTTTAGAGATGAAAATAATCCTCTGTTAGGCAGGGAAGATTAGCATCACATGCTAATATTGTGCTACCCTCTGTGTCTGACAGGGAAGTTTAGCATTAAGTGCTAATAGTTTGTGTTAGAAGTGTCCTTTTGTATCAGAAAGACATTACAAAATGTTGAGAAGAAATCCTAATCTGATTCCAACAACTAAGAAAGGTGGACTAGCTACTCCTTCATGGACAGACAGTGAGTTCAAATCATTGTTAGGACAGCACATGGACTCAATAGTGACAGAGTCAGTCAGATTGGAGTTGATAAAGAAATTTGGTATTGATCCAGAAAAAGTATGGTCAATTGAAGAATGTAAAAAGGTACTAGGATCATGTATTCGCAAAAGCAATGCGAAAGGCATTATCTGCTGCCACAGAGAATTTGGTTTAGCACTATTTACGCAACACTCTCAGCGTACCTCAGAACTAGAGGAACAGATCAAAGAGCTCAGAGCCAGAGTATCCTCTTTGACTAAGAAACTGAATCGCAACAAAGCTGCAGCAAAAACTGATGTGGAAGAAGTTAGTCAGACTGATAACAATTATCCTGATTTACAAGCTTTCTTTGAAACAGATGTAGCCATCCAGTCAGTAACTGATGTAACTGTAGATTCAGTAAAGGTATGTGGAGCGAGGAAAAGATCTCAGAGGATTGAAGGAACTGAAAGTGTTCCTGCCAACTCTTCTGTTGTCCAAGTACAAACTGTTGCCACAGGGCTAAGACCTAAAGATATAGAGAGACTATCCCAGAGCTTACCCCCTGTACGCACAAATTTTACTGAATTCAGAAGAGCATTGATCAGCAAAATGCGTCTCTATGACATGTCGTTAGCAGAAGTCACACAGCTGATGTCACAAATTCTAACTGAATCTGAATTCAACAGTTTTGAGTCTGCTGTTACTTCTGAACTACAACATGCACGTAAAGATGAATTGAGAGAGGGAGTTCTGAGACAGTTAAAGAATATTGTTGGACCAAAAGTGGATTGGTCAAAGGTCACTAGTTGTGTACAGAAGGAGGCTGAAACTGTGAGTGAATACACTGAAAGATTTTGTCAGTCAGCAGTAACTTACAGTGGAATAATTGATGATTCTGAAAGTGTGTTAGAGGACAAGGGACCATTAGTTCGCACCTGGTCAGATGGCCTTGTAGCTAAGTACAGAAAAGCTTTGCCATTCTTAGATCTAACTTGGTCTAACAAAACTCTCCGAAGTAATCTAGACAGTTTAGCTACTTGGGAAAGAAACTCTGATGTCAAAGCCAGAGTAAAGATTGCAGCAGCATCTTTTCAGGTCAAAACAGAGAACCGACCGAAACATAGAAGTCCTAAGAAGGAGGGTAGTTGTCATTTTTGTGGTAAAACTGGACACTGGATGAAAGAGTGTAGAAAAAGCAAGAAGACATTAAGAGAAATGAACAGCTTTACTCAGCTCCTACTCAGTCTACTTACCACACTGAATCTGCCCCTCCCCACGTCACCTAACTGTTGGAGCAGCTTGCTCAGGTGTTAACTGTAAGGGCTGTGAGTGCTTAACTTCCCCAGTAATGTGCAACAAAGATGAAACATCCTTTGTAAATATGTTTACTGTCACTTCCTTTCATTGAAAGAACGTTAAGTACACTCACAGCCTTCAAAGCTATACTAAAGCACACTCCAGTCACTCCAATTCTTTTTGGGTTATGATGTCTTGTTATGACTGATATTTCATTAGAGGATTGAGATGTCACCCAGTTAAGTTCACACAACAGCTACAGGGACAGACTACACACAGACCAGTGAGGAGCCCAGGGAAGAACCGAAGTGCAACAGGCCTCGGGGGCCAACCCTGTGGTGAAGACTTCCTCATAGGTTTCCCCTATCCGTAGTTTTATCCCCACCTCACTGGTCCATAGGTGTCAAATTACTTAAAACTAGTTTGAGAAAAACACTATACAATCACCAGACTTAAAACCACTATACGATCAACAGAAGTCTAAAAATGTCTATGCATGAATACTGCTGGTCTGCTGTTTCTTTGTTTTCTTGTGTTGCAGGTATGCACGCATGAGAAGTCATTTCCATATGTGACACCCTGGTATGAAGCATCACTTCAGACATCCATGAACAAGCTTCATGAGGACAAAGAGTCATCTGAGTGAATCAATATGGGAAATGGACAAAACAGACTTCACAGCTATTCGGACGCCATGGACTTCAAGACTTCCACTCCTATGCTACATGATTTTTTCTGTGTAATCATGTAGTTTTTACAACGTGTTACCATCCATGCCATATGTGTCAACCATTATGGTTCTAAAAATACACCTAAGTAAATCTAGTATAAGACACAGAATAAGTTAGACGTGCCTGTAACCTTTTCAAGTTACATGACTGAAGATGGGGCTTATGTTAACAAACATAGGCCATAGAATGGATTTATGAAAGTTTAAATTTGTATTATGTGAGAGTTATTAGAACTCTCAACGGGAGGACTGTGGGATTACAAATTTAGAAAATGTTAAATCTAGGTTCCAATATAATAGTAGACTTTTTGGGGTAATAAAGTTGAGATCCAAGAAGCTCAAATCAGGAGAATCAAGTGTCTGAGACATTAACCTTTTGTCTTTGTGTTCTTCCTTGAAGCTCAAGGTACAGCTGTGCCTTTTGTCTCTATGATAATGTGAAGGTATCCGTGATACTGTCAGGCACCTCTGTATTTAAATG